>NC_083654.1:21009121-21226621 GCF_963576545.1 Limanda limanda
CATGGTGACCTCGAAAAATAAATGTGTAGAAAGATGTAGACAGAAACTGCACTGGTACAAATACATTATCCTACAAATACAATAATCCTATAAACAGATTATCTTACAAATGTGTTGCACTACGTATAAATGATCTTAAAAATATATAATCCTACAAATATATTATCATACATGTACATTATCCTACAAGTACAATATCTGACTAATATATTATCCTACAAATACAATATACTACAATATCTGACTAATACATTATCTTACAAGTACAATATCATAAAAATACAATAATACAACAAACACATTATCTTACAAATATGTTGCACTACGTACAAATGATCTTAACAATATTTTATCCTACAAATACAATATCATACAAACAAAATATCTGACTAATACATTATCCTACAAGTACAATATCCTACAAATACAATGATACAATAAACACAGTATCTTACAAATGTGTTGCACTACGTATAAATTATCTTAAAAACATATCATTGGACTATACAGGGTGTGAAGTTATAACACTACGCAGTTCGTTACTTTCACTTCTCCTTCTACAACCTCAGTGGATGAGTTTCACGCAGTTTTAAGTGACGTAGAGGCTGATTCTAAATTCCCATTGGTTCAGAGGATGTCCCCGCCTCACAGTTTGTCCTCGTCTCCCCTGTTTCCGTCTCTTATCTCAACTGTCCGTCTCTACTTAGAGCCAGGAGCTCGTCTACCTTCAGTCCAGTGAAGAGGAACCAGCAGCGCTCACCATGTTCTCTGTGCTTTCCCTGCTTCTACTGGCAGGAGCACACAGCGCGACGGCGAGTGAGTTAAAGTCACGTTTCTACTTTATTTGATTGTGTTTGATCGATTTGAAGTGAAAGGGAAAAAGCTCCACGATGAATCAAGAAACAGTGAAACACAAAGCCACATTTAAACTCAGCGATAAAACAAAGCGTTTCTTGTCACGTACACATTATGAACTTTATTATTTCAGACTTAGTTGTTCATGACGTGTCTCATGTATCATGTTGGTTTATAAAAAGGTTTTGTTTTTTATTGTAGTCAGTAGATGGCGCTGTTTCCATAGTAACAGGAAGCTGCTGAGCACAATCCATTTTTAAGACGTAGTAGAATATTCAAAGTAAAGAGTGTCTGGATTCTGGAGCAGATGTTTTATCTATGAATGTGTTTTTGTGTTTGTTTACTTCACAACAGCTGAAGTTGTGTTGAATGTGCTTCATGTCTTCTTGACTCTGAGTGATTTATAAAACAGTCTGAAAACTAAAGTCATGACTTGAACTTTTTCTTGCAGGGATTCACTCTATGAGGAATTTCCATACTGCGTCGTCTCAAGTTCCAAACTTTCCAGAGTTTGTGTATGTTAGTTTGGTTGATGACGTTCAGACCGAATACTATGACAGCAACACAATGAAACTAGAGGCCAAACAGGACTGGAAGTTAAAGGCAAATGATGCACAGTACTGGGAGAGTCAGACTCAGATCCTTTTTCGTCACCAGCATTGGTTCAAAGCCAACATGGAAATCGCAAAGGAACGCTTCAACCAAACTGGAGGTTTGTTTACATTTCACTCGCTAATAATAACACAACACACACTCTCTCACACACACACACACACATTCATACTCATACACCAAAACATACACACACTCTCTCTCACAGACACAATCACATTAACACACACTCACACAAACGCACAGACACACATTAACACACACACAATCCCATTCACACACAATCACAGACACACAATCATATTCAGACACACAAACACATACATACACAGACACACACACACAAACATACAAACACAAACAGACACACATTCTCAGACACACGCACTCACGCACACAGACACACACACTCTCACGCACACAGACACAAACAGACACACATTCTCACACACGCAAACACACAATCAGCACACACACACTCACACACACACACACACATACACTCCCTCTCACACACACAAACACAAACAGACACACACACTCACGCACACACAAACACACTCACACACAGACACTCTCAAACACACTCTCACGCACACAGACACAAACACACTCACAAACAGACACACATTCTCACACACGCAAACACGCAATCAGCACACACACACATACACACACATGAACTCCCTCTCACACACACAAACACAAACAGACACACATTCTCAGACACACACACTCACGCACACACAAAGAGACACAAACACACTCACACACAGACACTCTCAAACACAGTCTCACGCACAGACATAAACACACTCACAGAGACACACAGACACAAACACACACTCACAAACACTCCTGCTCACTCACACACACACACATATTTCTGTAGCATCACACTAGAACCTCCCTCAGAGGAGAACAAACCTCCACCAAGGCCCAACAGTGACTCATAAACATCCGTCTCCTGAACGTGTCTGATTTGTTTCATCAACATTCGTGAGTTTCTCTCTGAAAATCAAGGAAAACGTTGAAAACCCTGAAGAGATAAAAGCTGATCCTGGATCAGCTCCTGATCTGCTCCTGAGTTTCATGAGTTCTTCTCTGACCCACAACACATCCTTCCACTGAGTTTACTGATAACAACTCATTCACAGCTGTTGATCTTTATTATTTTCTGGTGATCAAGTCATAAGTTAAATGTCTTTTTCAGCACTACAGTATATAAATGTCTTCTGGCTTTGACTCTGTGTTTGTGTGAATCTAATCTAACATGTAATTCTCTGCTGTGCTCTGTTAATTTTATATATTTAAGGTTCAAACCAATCATTATTGTTGATTATGTATTTTTTTAATTAATCAATTACTTGTTTAAACTGAAGAAAATATCCGAAAGTAGCGAAAACTGTAACTGTTTTTAATTCATCAAAAAGTACGAGAAGCAACAAACTCTAATATTTAAGAAACATTTTAGATTTTTACTTGATAAAAAAATTCTGATCATTTAAAAATCTATTGATCACATGTTTGATTAATTAGTAAATATTTTGGATCTAATCTAAAATCTAATTCATGAACATTTCTCTGTGTGTGTGTGTGTGAGTGAAATTGTGTGTCTGTGCGTGTATGTGTGTCTTTGAGTGTGTTTATATTAGGGCTGTCAATAGATTAAAAAAAATTAACTAATTAATCTCACATTTTGAAATTCATTAATCGCGATTAATCGCGATTAAAAGTTTGTTTTTCTTCTAAAGACTAAATCTAATGAATTAACGAGTAATCACTTCAGACAGCCTGTATTTTACACAATGCTGTGTTTTCAAAGAGACTCAGGCCTATAACACCTACCTATAAAGTGGCAGCCAGGTCGTTAAATATCATGTATGATAAATTGTGTAAAAAAAATATTTAAAAACAACAGCTGAAAATATTCCCAATGTCCTTGGAAACAATAACACTGCTTCTTTCTTCAGTGAAACATCCAGATTAGTAAAAGGTAAAAAAAAAAAGGTGTATTTGAGACACCATTACGAATACGTATTCTCCACATCGGCTTGAGTGAAGAATACGTAATTTACCCTCCACACCCGACATTGAACGAAGCGAACAGCGGAGAAGTTCTTGAAGATGGATGACATTAAATTAATAATTGAAGTGGAGAAGTAAAGTGAGCTGTATGATCCTCAGCACATATGAGGCAAAAATACAAACGTTGGGACGCTGTTGCAGTTAATGTTGGAGCAACAAGTAAGTATATGCTTGAAAAAAATGATTAAATGCGGTTTTTACTGCAGGCTGATAACAGCAAAAGTATGTGATATTATTGGCGCTGCGCGGCGCTTCAGCAGCGCAGAGTAGGACTACACACACGAACAGGCGCACAAACACACACACACAGTTCGAGGAAGATTACAAAAATGCACATGAGAGGACGGAAAGAGTGGAGTTGCCTGTGTGACGGTCTCTGTTTGCACTGCTGCTTTCTTCATTCACTTCACTTGACTCAGGCTTAGTGAAACAGTTTAACTTTATTTTCTGTAACATGTAACGGGACACAGTCACAGTTATCTACAAAAGAAAAGTTGCATATTACTAAACAAGTTTCATACACTAAAATAACCATTAGAAACTAACTAAAACACTAACAGACAGAGCGACACAACTCACTCAGACCGGGGGAATCTGCTTCTGAGATAATAAAGGGTGCGCTGCTTAACTAATCCCTAGAAGTTCCTGCTGTGGGCCTTCAAAATAAGACAGACACGGCAAAATAAAAGAAATACAGTTCAGCCAGCGCTGAGCCAGGGTGGCAGCGAGCGGACCCTTGTTTCGCTGGATCCGTTTGATAACCTCCAAGGCAGAATTCCACCGGGTGGCAACATCTTGAACTAGCAACTCTTCTTGCTGTCCTTGTGCAGTTTGCTGGTCTTTCAGACGGGACTTATCATTTGACGGGCTGTGTTTGAAGGGCGACGCTGGCAGCTTGCTCGAGGAGCTGAATTTTCTTCCGCACACCGGATGTAAACAAAGCTGTGTTAACTGCGTCAAAATATTTTATCGCATTAATCTAGGTCACAATAATCTCATAGATTAACGCTTTAACTTTGACAGCCCTAGTTTATATGTGTGTGTGCTTGTGTGTGATTTTGTGTGCGCGTTTGTGTGTGTGAATGTGATTGTGTATGCATTTTTTGGTGTGTTAGTGTAATTGTGTCTGTGAGAGAGTGTTGGTATGTTTTGGTGTGTGTTTGTGTGTGATTGTGTATGTGTGTGTGTGTGTGTGCGTGCGTTTATGTGTGATTTGTGTGTGTCTGTGTGTGTGTCTGTGTGTGTATCTGTATGTCTGTGTGTGTCTGTCTGTGTCTATGTGTGTGTCTGTGTGTCTGTGTGTGAGTGTCTGTGTGTGTGTCCTCTGTATATGCGAATCTGTTTGTGTGTGTCTCTGTGTGTGTGTGTGTGTGTGTGTGTGTGTGTGTGTGTGTGTGTGTGTGTGTCTATGTGTGTGTGTGTGGTGAAGATGTGATAATAACAGCTCAGATCTCTGTCTCTCTCTCAGGTGTTCACATTTTCCAGATGATGGAGGGATGTGAATGGGACGATGAGACTGGGAAAGTTAAAGGTTTTCAGCAGTATGGTTATGATGGAGAAGACTTCTTATCATTGGACCTGGAGACAGAGACGTGGATCGCTCCAACACCAAAGAGTGTCTTCGCCAAACTGAAGTGGGATCAGAATAAAGCTCTAATCGCATATCGTAAGAACTTCTTCACCAAGGTTTGTCCTTCCTGGCTGAAGAATTACCTGGAGCAGGGGAGGAGCTCTCTGCTGAGAACAGGTGACATCACAGAACCTCCATCAACTCAATGTTCCTCTTTCTTTCTCTGTGGCAGCGAACGAGAGCAAATACACAAACACCTGCTGGGACTCTGCTTCCTGTCTGTTATCATCACTCTGTCTCTCTCTCTCTCTCTCTCTCCATCTCCTCCCTCCACCTCCTGTCTCTCCCTCTCTATCTATTCATTTTGACTCACAAATGAACTGAATACATTTTGGAGGACAAAGGTCAAAGATCAATGTCACAGTGACCTCATATTACTGTGAATGTGACAAAATAGCACCGCCCCTCGGGAACTTCATTACATCTGGGACAGTTCACTTGTGTCCTCTGAAGGAAGCCGTCCCTGAGTTGAGACCCAGCCGAAGCCTCCTCCCTCCTCACTGCCCGACCGACCTGCACTCACTTTGCACTTTAACAGAAAATACCAACATAAATCAGAAGTGATCAGGACCTGTCCACTACAGGAAGTTTACTCCATAGATACTGTGATATAAAACCTGTTATTAAATACTGTGATATTACTTTTACGTCATATCGTCCTCCCCAGTGTCTTTGACTCACTTCAGCCTCTGTCTCTCACTCACACCTCACAGTTTGTCCACTTGTCTCGTATATTGACAGACATGACTAATGCAAAACCCATAAACTGTATTTATTTTTCCTCCCCAGAGCTTCCCAGGATTTCTCTCCTCCAGAAGTCTCCCTCCTCTCCAGTCACCTGCCACGCTACAGGTTTCTACCCCGACAGCGCCATGTTGTTCTGGAGGAAAGACGGGGAGGAGCTTCATGAGGACGTGTACCGTGGAGAGGTTCTCCCCAACCATGACGGGACCTTCCAGATGAGCGCTAAGCTGAAGGTTTCCTCCATCTCCCCTGAAGACTGGAGGAGGTACGAGTGTGTGTTCCACATCTCTGGTGTGAAGGAGGACATCGTCACCAAACTGGACAAAGACTCAGTCCAGTCCAACAGAGGTGAGACTGGAACCAGTGAGGACGCTGGGAAACACACAGTTCATCTACAGTCACAGTCCTGCAGGTCATGTTGGCTGATGTGTAGCAGGAGAAGTTTTCTTTCATCAATGTATATAAATACATTTTGATCAGTGTTAAACCAGTGCATGTGCCCCCCCCCCTTCACCATCATGTGATCCTTAAAAATTAAGTGAGTTTTAATGTGTCTGCAACCGTGTCTGAGGATTTTATTACTATTATTATTATTATTATTTATCAATCAGATGTACACATTTATAAATTTTTAAATTTACTTGTATGATTGTATGATTTTATTCCATGAAGAGTTTCTGCAGATCTCAACTAGAGCCAGACTGGTTTATCACTGGTCAGATGTGAGCCTTTCACAGACAGACTGGGATCAGGGCGGATGTTTGATATGAAAACTTTTATTCTACAGAATTAATGAAGCAGAAAAAACAAACAAATCTCTCGTTCTTTACCTCGAGTAACAACAGACATTTAGGTTCATTTCTTCAGGCCGTTTATAACCATTTCAACCATAGACTGTAAATAAAGATGGACGACATGACGGCTCCTCAAAGTGAAGCCAAAGCGTCTTGGTCGCTGATTGATGTTATAAAAACAGAGTGAAATGTCAGGTTTGACAGCTCATGATTGACAGAGCATGTGTTTCGGCGGGACCTCGTTACCGTGGTTCCATTCCTCCGTTCACTTCTGCACAGAGTCCAAATGTGCAAGATGGAGGCGTTCGTATCCGGGATGTTTTAGCTTCATATCTGGAAAGTGGGAGGAAGTGGAGACGTGTCGTCTGTGTTTATTTCCATTAGTCTATGATTTCAACATGTGAACATTAAAGTCTCTGTTAAGACTCGACTGCTGCTCTGTTGGAGAAGATGAGTCGGTGAAATGATTTAGTTACTGGAAGTAAAGTTTAAGACAAACCAGCGTGAATAAGCACAGATACAGTCATTATGTACAGAAGAAAACTGAAAGTAGAAACAACATCAGGACAAACTCACACGTTTAGAGTCTGTGTGTGTTTGTTGTGTCTCAGGACAGGATTGTGGTTCAGGGAGATTCTTGTCGTCCAACCGGCTTCATCTGTTCAGGTTGTGATGCTTTGTTTTTTATTCCACTCAACAGAGAAGCCCATCGGCATGACAACCATCATCATCATCATCGCTGCAGTGATCGCTCTCGCTGTTGTTCTCGCTGTCATTGGACTCATCGTGTACAGGAAGAAGAAAGGTGAGAGACCAACACAGAAGCTTTGTCCTGGTGTTTTGATTTCAGACTTTCTAATTAATGCTCGTTCAGATCAAACCTCATGAAACAAACTTCAGTTCCTCACACACCAACTTCTGTTTCAACAGCTGCAGGGTTCACACACAGTTTTCTCACTTCCCTCTGCACCAGAGACTGTTTATAAAAAGCTCAGCACACAGCGTCCAGCACACAAACAATAAAAAGTGACATAATGTTGTCGATTTTGAGGAGGATCGCTACGAGAGAAAAACATGACACAATTCAGTTTGTGTTTTTACTGTAATAACTGAAATCATTTGTATTTTCTTTTTATTTCAGCCCAATGTACTTCACTTCGTAAGTTAAACTTCTGATTCTATTCTGTTTTCTTTTTATACTAACGTGCTTTATGAGGACATCACATCACGTTTGCACAGCAGCTGAAAGTACTAACATGTCCAGTTTTATAAAACACCCCCATTACATTTTTGGTCCTCTTTGTACTGGTCCACTTTGTACTGGTCCACTTTGTACTGGTCCACTTTGTACTGGTCCCCTTTGTACTGGTCCACACCGGCGACAGTCAGGGAGGTGTTATGTTTTCAGGCTGTTCATCCGTTCGTCCCCATCTTGTGAACACGATATCTCAGGAATGCCTCAAGGGAATTTATTCAAATTACCACAAATGTTCACTCAGGCCTTGTCTACACTTCTGCCCTTATTTATTTCAGTGGATACGAGGCTCCCAAAAGGAACCCGACCCAGTGCAGGACTCAAGTAAACCCTCTGTAGATTAGATAGTGTTGATTTTGTTCTGAAGAGAGTTTTCAGGACTGTTCTCTGCAGTGTTGGTGGTTTGTAATGAAAGTGTCTGTTCAGAGGAGGATGGACTAACGATGTGTTTCTGACCTCACAGCTGTAAAAGATCCAGGTTCCTCACAGCCGCTGAGATCAGGTGATGGAGGTTCTAATTCTCCAAGTGAGACGTCCTCCTGAACACAGTGAGTTGCTTCATCTGTTCAAAAAAACTGCCTCAAACTAAGTGCAAAGTCACATATGTGTGATCATGTGTAAAACCTCTGTTTTAATTAGAAATAAAAGAATCTGCTGAGAGCGATGCACAGATCAGAAACCTTCACGTTAATAGGACAGATTAAATGTTGAATTAAAATTCAAATATCAGCAATATCGGAGTAAACTTTAATTTCACTGAGAGAATCATGGAAATATTAGGTCTCAATACTGTAAATACATAAAATACATGGCTTTGTGGAACTGAACATTTAATTTTTATTTATTTTTTCTCTCTTCAGGTTTGTGGACGAGAAGCAGTGTCACCACAGTCTCCCCCTTACGCTGGGAACTCATTGATTATTCATCACTCAAATCATAAAGTGATATTCAGGGTCAGACATTGATTGAAATACAAACAACACAACTGACAAATACGGGACAAAAATGGTGGCGTTGATTAAATTTGATCTTTTAGTTAAAAATAAGAAACGTAAACTTCCCTCCGATAAATGTTTGTTTAAATATTGGTAAATCGAATGAAGATTATTACTTTTTCTTTACCTGGAGTGAAGTAAAACCCATTTTCAAAAACAATGAAAGTATCACAACACTATTCACATACAATTCATTTAAACATCATCTTAGTTACAGTTTAATATTCCTGGTGTTTGGGCCTCCTTGTAAAATCATTAAAATAATACAAATCTAAATATACACATATAGAGACCCACACATCCTCATTTCAGGGTCTGGAAATATAATCTGTCTCATGATTCCATAAATCTGTTGGTATGTGACTCAGGTATCTCGAGAACTGTCATTTAATCAGCTTCACACTGGACCTGTGTGTTGTTCAGGGCCCAAGGAAGTGCAGCGTTGAATCTGGTGGGATTTGGACAAGTGATGCAATCAATGTTAATAGAATTCAATTAAGTTTATAAATTACACACAATAATGAGTTGTTGTCACACACGGACACACAACACAAGCATCAGTACAACATTTGTTTTCCATTGTGTAAATATACAGATTTTATTTTATTTCTAATTTGGCCTGAACAAGAAATTAATTAATCAAGTGTTGCTTGTTTTTTGTTTGGTTATATTCATACTTTGCTGTGTTCTTCACCTTTAAAGGAGACATATTATGCCCATTTTACCACAGTTGATATGGTTCCTTGGGGTCTTAATGAAATGTCTGTAACATTTTTTGGTCAAAATACCACAAGTATCATTTAAAACAGCAGCCTTTTTACCCTGTCTAAAACAGCCCTCCTCAGATTGACCTGTTTTGAGGGCCCCGCCCCCCTCTCACCCAGAAATACACTTTGTGCCATCAGTAGCCATACTGTACACAAAGGAACACTTTATATTTGTGTGTCACCTTTTATTCTGTAAATACAATGTAAACTTTGCTCAGCCGTTACAGGTATTTGGCATACAGAAGCTTTGTTAGCTGGTGTTGGGGCTATCTGGCCCAGAGAATCAGAGTGGTCCTGCCCTCCTGCGTGGTTCTCCAGATACGCAGAGTGTTCCCTGATGCTCAGGGAAGTTAAACAGGGTTCAGACCTGCCCTTGATTGAACCTCGACACATAGCTGGCTATAACTTCCTGCTCGTCAGGTTTCTCATACTTGGCAGAGAGATCCTCGGGTATTGAGATCTTCAGCACCTCATTCACATATTGGGCCGGGTCCTGAAAAACCTTGTGAAAGATGAGGTCCAACAGGTTATCCACGTAATCTGTAATTCAAATCGGAAAAAAGTTGTACATTTTGCACTTTTTTTGAATTTATTATTTTCTTTTTATAATTATTTTGTAATTATATTATTCTATTTATCGTGAAGACCATTTAAAGACAGCAGTTAATTGATATGTTATTTATGTTTCACATACTGTTTGTACATTGTTTGACTTTTTTAAGTGTACATTGTTTGGCTTTGTGGAATTTTAAATAAAGCCTGTGGACTCACGGAAGGTTGCATCTGCTTTCACCAACTTTGCTGTGCACTCGCCCTTCTTATATTTTGGGAAGCTCACTCTAAATAGCGGCAAACCAGTTGAACTTGTTGCTTGGGGACGGCCAGCATTTTCATTGAAATGCAGGGCTGCCAGGTAGAGTCTTTGGGGAGAAAATAATATTAATAAGAGCATGTGTGTATGCATGTATAATAGTTTGTATAATAAATAATAGGTATACATTTCTTTGAAAAAATAATCATACTGTTACCTGCATAACATTCCAAGAAAAGGAAAGACAAGGTTTTTGGGTGCAAAACGCAGAATGACGCTATGGAAAGACTCCAACGACGAGGTCTGGTAGTGAGGGCTCAGCTTCCCCACATCTTTCAGAATCCTCTTGTTAGTCAACACCTTCTCTAATCTGCAGAAGGCTGGTGTCCCTGTAAAAAAAAGGGGGAGAAACATAACTATAGATTCAAAGTGATTATGGCATTTGTTATTTGGTTTGTTTTATTTATATATATATATATGTATATATAAACATAAGCTTTACATTTGCAATGCAAATTTGGTGAACATACCTGCTGTCAACCATTTGCTCTTGTCCCTAGAAGTGTGTTGCGGATGCAAACACTGGGGGAAAACAGGGTCTTATGGGAGTGGATGCCTTGGACATGGTTGAGGATGGAGGTCCACTTAGCCACTCTCTCTGGCCCTGATGTTGACATAGCGGCTGTCCAGTAGATGTGTTTTTTTATGCTGCGAAGCCACATCTTCAGTTTCACACATTCTTTGTCCTGGGAAATCTTGACCAGTTTCTTGTACAGTCCTAATAAAATAAATACAATTTTAGTCATGCACAGACACATTATCATCATCATCATTATTTATTCAGGGAGAATTGACTGAGCACACGGCTCTTTTGGAGACACAATAATTAACATGGCGAAGTAACTTAGGGTAAACAAACCTGTACTTTTGTAGTGAGGTCGCAGTATTTTCATAGAAAGCTGCATGCCATATGTGTGCATCTTGGGTGGGTCCGTCTAGCATGCTACGTGATGTACCCTAGCACCGTTGCGTGAACAGATGTGCTTGCCTAAACAGCAAAAGCAGCAATGTTATTCATGTTGTACCACTGTCATGCATACAAGGCTAACCCTAACCAATTAGGGCGGGTAATGAATAATCGTTCTAGTCCCGCACATTATGACAACAACATCCTCTGGCATCTTGAGCGAGCGTAACTTCCTACAGCAGATGAGTGCAGAGCTGCCAACTTTTCAAAAAACCTTGGAGTGAGATTTTGTGGGGGGTGACCAAACTTTTGCCGCCCACGCAGCCACACACGTTGGTGGCTCAATTATCAGGGAATTGGAATTAATTTGGCGTTGTACACATGTTGTGCATTCTGGTGGTTTGTGGGGCCCAAAGTCATTGATAGGGGCGGCCTACTGGAGATGGACAACATTGGTTACATTCTGTGAAGCAAAGACATAGCTGAAGGTTCACCCCCAGGAAATTTTGGTTTAAGTAGATGTTATTTCCTGCATTCTAGTGAATTTTTGGGTGGTATGCTAAAGATGTGCAATACCTGAACTTATTCTGATTCATGTTCATCTGATCATGACTTGTAGGGCCTTCTAGACTTGAGCTGAACATTCAACCGGAAAACTATTGTTGTGCCTGAATGACTGTCTATGTACCACAATATAGCCTAATTAATAGACCTGTGTTTAAGAATAGACCAAGGTAGGTTGATTGACATTTTGATTACAATGGTATTGTACTGGCATGTGGCCAGTGGTGTATAAAGTACTAGAAAGTCATACGTAAAAGTACAGATATCTTACCTGAAAGTGACTTCGGTAAAAGTGAAAGTCACCCGCCAGAAAATGACTTGAGTAAAAGTCTTAAAGTAGCTCATATTAAATGTACTTAAGTATCAAAAGTATCTGGTGTTGAAATGTACTTAAGTATCAAAAGTAAAAGTACAAGTACCAAAATTAAAAATGCAAAGTGCTTTTTATAGTAGGCCTATACAGACACAAAACAACCCAAAATGTTTCTCCTCAAGATTTATTTCAACTGACTGAAAAATTATAACAACAATGTGCATATAATGTATAATTTTACAAATTTTGAACCCTAGATGCTGAGGTTCAAATAGTAATGGACCAGCGCATCTGAACTTCTAGAGACAACAAAGAATCAACTATAAACAAGTGCCTCTTGTGTCTGCCCAAGAACATTAATAAACCACAGTATAACCACTAAAATATTCTGTAAATATCACTAAACATGGAGCTCTCATCAGGAGCAGGAGTGACGATCCGGTCTACCTCCTGAGCCACAGCAGCTAAAACATGCAGCTGCAGAACCAGAATTTCTGTCCTGTATTCAACCTAATCACAAACCTTTATGACGTTAGGTCACGTTTCCCCTGATAAGACATGAGATGTGTCATCCAGGGGCGTCGTTAGGCCTGTTTTAGGGGGGCTGAAGCCCCCCTAAAATGTTCTTCAGCCCCCCCAAATAATTTTTGGGATTTAAAAAAAAAAAAAAAAATTTAATTTTTTTTTTTTTAATTAAACTATTGCTTTACACATCGACAAGTTATTTATAACTCTAACATGCTACATATGTGAGTGCGTTTCTGCTTTGTATGTTTTCTCCAACTTAAAATTACAATCCAACAGCCTCTCATCATACTTAACAATAAAAGACAGGGCACTAGGACCTTGGGGAGTCTGCATTGCTGCTGCGCTGGCTTTCTCACTCTGCCAAGTAACGTCTCTCATCAAGACAGCAGGATTACAG
This sequence comes from Limanda limanda, assembly GCF_963576545.1. Lineage (NCBI taxonomy): Eukaryota > Metazoa > Chordata > Actinopteri > Pleuronectiformes > Pleuronectidae > Limanda > Limanda limanda. The sequence continues at coordinate 21,022,442 of NC_083654.1, forward strand.
CCAAGGAGTTTAGCTCATAGTAAATGATGCACAGAGTGAAATTGTAAGTACAGGTGGTTACAGAATATGGCTATCTGTAGTTTCTAACGATTGTTACCTGCTTAAATTTAGGTTTACTTGAGGCAAATGAAAGGGAATATTGTAATGAGCTATGTTAACACTAAGCTAGCTAGCTAGCTATTTTGTTAGAAAATGTCTCCAGTGAGCAAGAGTGTGAACGAGCAAATTTGAAATGTAAGAAATAACTATCAACAGCTCTCTATTCTTCGCATTAATATCTATCTCTAGTATTTTAAAACAATAATATCAGTGCCTATAGAATGTTTTTGTTTATAATCAGTTAATGCTAGTGAAAACTAAATGTCATAGTGTCCCTCATAACGCTATTGTACCGGTATATCATCCAATTCATTGACCAGATGGATATTAGAAGATTCTTTAGCAGTGGTGACAGATAACTTCTGTTATTTTATACTGAATGAATGCAAGCAAAGATACAGAGAAAAATCACACTCTTTCTGATTGAACCAATCTATGAACTGTCTGAAACAATGGATATCCGCAGCCCCAAATGAGCCCAAAAAAAATTGGCGCGCGCTGCGCGCGCAAATGTTCAGCATCCTTAGGGGCTAAGCCCCCCCTTTCTTTCAATCCTAGAAACGCCCCTGGTGTCATCATATCACAAATGTACCATTTTGTGTTTTGCCAACTTAACTTCAGCTACTTTACTTGAACTTAGTAAAGTTAGTCTATGCAAATACGTTTACAAATCCATTAAATATTCTATGTTGATTATATTTCGAAATAGCAGTAACACAATTTCAAGTTTTCATTTTCACAGTGTAGAAACTGAAAGTTGAGGCTCAATTTTTCTTGTGTTGGGTTTTTATAAATAAATGTTAAATTAGGCTGCTTTTCTGTTTCATTCCTTTTGTACTTGTGTTTTTAATAAAGTCTCTGATGTTTTCTGGGATTTCTGCCTCTTTGTGATTCAACGTTTAGAAAAGTTCAACACATCTGTGAAAGTTCAAATGTTCATTATTGTCACAGAGAATAAACTAATGTGGATTTGACCGGTAAGAGCAGCAAGGAAAAAGCTATTTGGTCAAACCTGTGACTCTCAACAGAAAAATGACAAAGAAATTTTACACATGACAAGAAAATGATTGTGGTGGTTTTATTATGAAGTAAATTCTCCTGTTTGATTTGCTGCTGTCTTTAATAGTCTCACTATTATTATTATACAGTAGTTTTTGTAGTCGTGTGTAAAACCACTGTGTGATTGAGTGAGTTTTCATCATCAGACATGAGCAGATCCACTGATCTCTCACTCACACTCACTCAGATCCGAGCGGTGCTTTACTTTTGGGAGAGGTGGTGGACTAGTGGCAGAAACTTGGGCTACTCGCAGAAAAAGGTCACTGGTTCGATGCTGGTTTGACTCCACGGTTCGACTCCACGGAGTTTCAACAAAAACTTACCTGGATAGAATAACAACATAAAAGACATTGTGTTAGGTGATGTTATGTCATCACCTAACACAACAGGTGATGACATGTTTAGTCGCATGTTGTCTTTTAACCGCTGGCTGTCGAGGTGGTGTCCTGTAAACGGTGTGGGCTTTGTGGATAATTGGCAAACTTTTTGGAGTAAACCTGGTCTTGTTAGGAGAGACGGCGTTCATCCCACTTGGGATGGAGCAGCTCTCTTATCTAGGAATATTACCCAGTCTATTACATGACAACCCAGAGTTGGGACCAGGAAGCAGAGCTGCAGTGCTAAACACTTCTCTGCGCTCCCTCTGGATCAGTCACCCAACCGCATAGAGACTGTCTCTGTCTACCGTCCGATTAAATTATTTAAATTAAACAATAACACAGCGAGAACTCCACACAATAATCTTATAAAAATTAACACAACCTGTGGAACAACACAGGAAACTAAGACTTTCAAATGTGGTCTTTTAAACATTACATCACTGTCCTCAAAGGCTATTTTAGTTAATGAACTAGTCTCAGACTACAATATAGATTTATTGTCCCTTACTGAGACGTGGCTGCATCCTGATGAATTTGTCAGTCTAAATGAATCTACTCCCCCCAGTCATATAAATTCACACGTTCCCAGGGAACTCGGGCGAGGAGGTGGAGTTGCTGCTATTTTTAACTCCAGTCTATCAATTAATCCTAAACCCAAACTCAGCTACAACTCATTTGAATGTCTTGTTCTTAATCTTCCACGTCAATCCAGGAAACACCAACAGCCAATCGTATTTGCTGTAGTTCACCTGCTCCTGGGGCTTATACTGAATTTCTAACGGAATTCTATGAGTTTTTAATCAAACCTAGTCCTAAAGACCGATAAAATTATTATTGTTGGTGACTTTAATATTCATGTTGACAATAATAAAGATAGCCTGAGCGTAGCATTTATTTCAATACTAGACTCAATTGGTTTTAGTCAGTGTGTACATCAACCTACTCATTGTTGTAACCACACACTTGACCTTGTATTATCATACTGTGTCAAAATTGAACATTTAACAGTACTTCCGCGCAATCCAATACCATCAGACCATAATTTAATAACCTTCGATTTTTCATTATCTGAATATATGCCCCTAATAAAAAACTCATTTTCTAGATGTCTACCTGATAGTGCTATAGCTAAATTTAAGGAAATAATTCCGATTACATTTAAACCTGTATTATCCGTCGACTTAAACAACAAATTCTTTAAAAACCCGAGCTCTATTGAGATTGACCACCTCGTAGAAAGCTCTGCAGACTCATTACGATTAACATTAGACTCAATAGCGCCTCTAAAAAAGAAATGTGTAAAACATAGTCAATTAGCTCCGTGGTATAATTCCAAGACACATGAGTTGAAACAAATATCAAGAAAATTAGAAAGGAAGTGGCGCTCGAGCAACAGTGTTGAAAATCTCCTAGACTGAAAGAGTAGTGTTAAAGAATATAAAAAGGCTCTCCACAAAGCAAGAGCTGCCTATTATTCAAAACTAATATAAGAGAATAAAAACAACCCAAGGTTTCTCTTCAGCACTGTAGCCAGGCTGACAGAGAGTCACACCTCCACCGAACCCAGTATTCCTCGATCCCTAAATAGCAATATCTTTATGACCTTTTTTAATGATAAAATTCTAACTATTAGAAATAAAATCAACCATCTCCTGCCCTCAATTGGCACTAATACCCTCCCAACAACAGAGATCTCAGAAACGGCTGAGAATCCTTCCCATTACTTAGACAGCTTCTCTCTGATCACCCGTGATCAGTTTACCAAAATAATCTCAGGTTCTAAACCAACAACCTGTATCTTAGAGCCGATTCCAACTAAATTACTTAAAGAAATTCTGCCCCTAATAGATAGTTCGCTTCTTAACACAATCAATCTGTCATTATCATCAGGTTATGTACCACAGTCTTTTAAAATAGCTGTAATCAAACCCCTACTCAAAAAACCCACCCTAGACCCAGAGGTTTAAGCAAATTACAGGCCAATATCTAATCTCCCCTTCCTGTCTAAAATCTTAGAAAAAGTTGTAGCCAATCAGCTGTGTGAGATCCTCCAGGAAAATAATATATATGAAGACTTTCAGTCTGGGTTTAGAACCAATCACAGCACAGAGACAGCCCTGGCAAAAGTCACTAATGACCTTCTAATAGCTTCAGACCAGGGACTTGTGTCTGTCCTCGTTCTGTTAGATCTCAGTGCAGCATTCGACACAATTGACCATCAAATTTTATTACAGAGACTAAAACAGTTAATTAACATCAAAGGAACGGCCCTAAACTGGTTTAAATCTTATTTTTCTGATCGCTCCCAATTCGTACAAATTAATGATGAGTCATCGGTGCGCACCAAAGTTAACCATGGTGTCCCACAGGGGTCTGTGCTCGGCCCAATTTTATTCTCATTATATATGCTTCCACTAGGAAACATTATCAGGACACACTCGGTAAATTTCCACTGCTATGCGGATGACACCCAGTTATATTTGTCAATAAAACCTGATCAAAGTAATCAATTAACTAAACTTCGAGCATGTCTCAAGGACATAAAAACCTGGATGACCCGCAATTTTCTCTTATTAAACTCAGATAAAACTGAGGTTATAATACTCGGCCCTAAACACCTTAGAGATACATTATCTAATGATATAGCTGCGCTAGATGACATTGCCCTTGCTTCCAATGACACAGTCAGGAACTTGGGAGTGATCTTCGATCCTGATTTGTCCTTTAATAGTCACTTAAAAGTAATTTCTAGGACCGCGTTTTTCCACTTGCGTAATATCTCAAAAATCAGACATGTCCTTTCGCAAAAAGATGCAGAAAAACTAGTCCACGCCTTTGTTACATCGAGGCTGGACTATTGTAATTCATTATTATCAGGCTCCAGCAGTAAGTCGTTAAAGACTCTGCAGCTGGTCCAAAATGCCGCAGCACGTGTCCTGACGAGAACTAAGAAAAGAGAGCACATTTCTCCAGTATTAGCATCGCTACACTTTCTTCCTGTTAAATCAAGAATAGAATTTAAAATTCTCCTCCTCACCTTCAAGGCCCTTAATGATATGGCACCTTTTTACCTTAAAGAGATGTTAATACCATATCAACCTACTAGAGCACTCCGATCCCAGAACTCAGGTTTACTTGTCGTCCCTAAAGTCTCTAAAAGTAGAGTAGGAGCCAGAGCTTTTAGCCATCAAGCCCCACTCCTGTGGAATAATCTCTCACTTTCAGTTAGGGAAGCAGACACGCTCTGTTCGTTTAAGAGTAGACTCAAAACCTTCCTTTTTGATAAAGCTCATAGTTAGAGCTAATTTGTGCGATGTTCCAAATTTGATTAAATGGCAAAAACCCCTGATGATGCTAAGACGCACAGGGAATTTATGACACAAGACACACGGAGCTTCTCTTTCCTGCTTCTCCTTCCTTTTCTCCATATTTATCACATCAAGATAATTCTTATCTGATCAGTACATGTTACTAACTTGACCCCTTTTCCCGGAGTTTCTGTGCCTTAGCGCCCGCGGATGCAGGGCCACAGCTGTGGCCGCACCATGGATTATGATTGTGGATCGCGTGTCGGAGGTCGCAATGGTGGATCCAGTTCGGTGGATTCTGTATCGTGCCTGCTGATCGTCGTTGTAATGGAGGATCCTTTGTCGCGTTGGCATCGGATGATGAGGGACCACGACCGAGGCGGCAGCTGATAATGGATTCTAACTGGCGGCGGTGGACAATGACTGTGGATTATAGTGGATCCCATCCTGATGCTGGATCGTGGTCTTGCTGCTGGCCAGAGACTGTGATTGCAGCGGGACTGCCTGACACATAGTATTGAAAAATGTTTAGCCTAATGGATGCTGCTAAAAATCCTGATGATGTTTTCTTACACCTGACATCTATTGCACTTCTGTCCGTCCTGAGAGAGGGATCCCTCACATGTGTCTCTCTGAGGTTTCTACATATTTTTACCTGTGAAAAGGGTTTTTAGTAGTTTTTCCTGACTCTTGTTGAGGGTTAAGGACAGAGGATGTCACACAATGTTAAAGCCCCATGAGACAAATTGTTATTTGTGAATGTGGGCTATACAAATAAAACTTGATTGATTGATTGATTGACTCCCCCAACATCTGCTCCCCGGGCACTGTACATGGCTGCCCACTGGTCTGCTCTCTGTGTGTCTGTCCAAAGATCACACCAGATGGGATAAATGCAGAGGACTAATTTCCCCATTGCATGAGTGTGTCTATGCATGTTTGTGCATGTGTGTGGGATAAATAAAGTGTATCTTCTTCTTCTTCTTCTTCTTCCTGGGAAAACTAAAATCTGCCCCGAAACTGATGAAATCGGAACTGTGAAGGAATCAGTTTTTGGTCTCAACTGGATGTAATGTGGGGAGCAGCTGCTGAGCTTTGAGTGGCGAGACATGTTTGGCTTGATGCTCCGTGGACGAGGTGGAAGCAGCAAAGGAGGGTTGAGCACTCTCCTCTTCATCATCGTCAAGGACTATGATCTTATCCGCCATCGAGGCGGGAGCCACCGCCATCCAACACACTCCTTATTTCTGCTTTCAGAAAATACAAACAGGAGAATGTTGATCAAGGAAACCGATACTGCAGGATGTCCTAGAAGCAACAGACAGCTGGAACATTTAGATCAGACAGGAAATATATCAGCTTCTGTTATGATAGATTAATAACAGTAACACACAAAGAATAAAATTACTTTTTCAGCATTTCAATAAAACTAAACAAAGCAGCAACAATAAGTCTATTTATCTATTTGTCAAGATTAATCAGCAACTATTATCATAAACAAATACTTGTTCCTGGTGTCAAAGATGTTTTTTTCACCATTGTCTGGTTACTTGTATGATTGTAAGCATGATCACAAAATAACTACTTGATGGATTATAATAAGACTTGGTGGAAGGATGTGTTCTGGGCCAGGAAAGAACTCGTTAAATGTTGGCTGCGGAATGGGATTGTGGACAGATCCAGGAACGTTTTTCACTTTTCATTGTGATATGAGTTCAGGTTTTAATCTGATTCTGTACAAAACTGTACAAGATGGTGCACGTTAACAACGCTGGTTTTATTCTGAAAAGGACAACGGGAGTCACATTGTCTCATAATACTGTTTTACGGTCCCATTGTTTTTTTTAAGTACCGGTCACAATTGTTATAATAATAATGTTCCATATATTTCAGTCATGAATGCACATGAAGCATTTATTTCTTATACAATGTACAAATTGTGAACGGTTTTATTTGCACAATGTGGTGCAAATAAAGTATTTTTGCAAGAAAACCAAGGGAACAGAAATCAATGTAATGTAATTACACCCACAATGCACACTTCAATTATACATTGATATGATTTTTTAAATAGTTCCAAATGCTTTATTTTCCATCCACCAGAATTATTTGTTTGTGCCATTATCTTCTCCTTTCTAAGTACATTTTATTTTCTAATAGAAACAGCATCATTCCTACATTTGTCTGAACGACAGACACACACTCACTAACACACAGTGAAACTAATAAGCAACATGTGATGACAAAACCGAAATAACACACACATTACAAAACCAGATTAAGTTTGGAAAGTTTTCATCTAACATTAAATGGACCATTTGTATAAAGAGGTGGGTTTCTAATCGAACTGACCACTGACAACACATTCACACACACATTCAAACTGCACTTCTCACACATCAGTCAGATTGCCAGCTCAGCATCCTGGTCAAAGACACTTCTGAGCAGCCAGGGATCGAACCACCGACCTTTTAGTTGGTGGTGGCACGCTCTAGCTCCCACTTCACACCACACACACACACACACACACACACATGCACATACACTCAGCTGTTTTCCTTCTCAGTGGTGATCATTGCTGAACAGGGAGCATCCTTACACATATTTGTTGTTCTAAATCCAGTGTTTGAAAAATGATCAAGTTTCCAACAATATGTCACTTTACAGGAGAATAGTAAAACAGGATTTTTTTTAGATGAACAGAAACCTGTTTCCTTTCAAATGTACCTGATTCCTGCCTGTTATTACTTTTGCACAAAAAGATAAAATGTGAAAATAGTTAAAACAGAATTAAATAAAGCTTAAGAAGGCGTCCAGCAAGATCTGTAGAAAAAAACCCTCTAAAAACTAATGTTTCCACAGATTTATCGCTAAGCTCGAAATAATTGTCTGAAAGAAAAAGGAAACATCACTCCAGAGTTTCCAAAGCAGACGGTTGGTGCTGGTGGCTCAGTGTCACTCCTCAGTCGACTTCTTTACTTCTCTTTCTGTCAGAGGGCAATGTGGAAAGTTATTATGGAGAGGTGAGCATCACAGAGCAGCTCCAAACAAATACAACACTAATCTGAACACATTCCAAAATATCATCATTCTTATTATTATTGGTGTTGAAAAAGTTACCTTTTCCACTTTATCTGCCACATCAGTGCCTGTAAACAGTGAAATAAACAGCAGACAGTTAAAAGACAACAATTAAAAACATATTGACATATCTCACACTTACAAAAAAAGTATATTTAGTTTTATTAAATTGTATTAATGCAGTGTCAGTTCTAAACCGCTCTATTTGGCCTGTTATGATTTCTCTGAAACTTTAAAAATGACCTTCAGTAATTGAGCCACAGGACATAAAGAGCTGCTGCAGGACTCAGTCCACAGAAGCTGGAGTAAAGAGCTGCTGCTGCTGCTCAGAGCTGTTCACCTGTTTATTTAAAGTTCAGAGAAGTTCGACTCCATGTGCAGAAGCTGAACTGCAGAATCAGTGTTCGTTGCCCTGAACCTGTTGTTGTCATGATCGACAACGTCACTTTTGTTGTTGAGTCTCAGAAGCTGCTGCTACAAAGCGCTGGTCGCCTGTTTAGTCAAAGTTCATTAATATCGAAGTTATCAAATTGATTCAAATTCAACACTGAACAGGACCTTCAACAAGTCACATGAAAAGCTGAGAAGATGAACGGTTCTTGAGATATGAAAAACTCAGACAGACAGAGATGTCTGGAAGTAGTAGATAGATGGTGAGAGAGTATCAAGCCTTTCTCAGCTTGAAACCACTAAATGGTTCAGACCATTCACAACACATGAATAATATTATTATTGTCAGTTTAGAAATAATGTTTCTGTTCAATTGCTGTTGTTTGATTTGATACCTGAGCTGGAAATGGTCCAGGAGACAAACTTGATGAGACCGTAGAGCACGAGCGCCACACCGACCATCGCCATCGAGTCCTCGATAGACGGAGAACCGAATCCTGGAACAGAGAAGAACACACAACTCAAGCTTTAATGGATTCTCTCATATCAGATTTGCTTCTTTATTGTCAATCATTTAATCTTTAACATTTCACTGTCACATGTAGCAAACGAGTTAAAACGGTTCCCCATAGAAATCTATTTCTCTCAAGGATGAAATGAAAAGAGTGAACATCAGTTTTACTTCAACATTACTTTGACTCTTTGCTTTTATTTCAAACTTTACCCGTATCTTATATTAACAAAACCAAATTCGTCCACGTTACCGATGACACTGAGGGACGTGCTGGCCCGGCGTGTTCCTCCAGGGTGGACGGCCACACAGGTGAGCTCCCCCCCCATGCCCAGGGTAGAGGTGTCCAGCTCCAGCAGGGAACTCTGGCCGTAGGTTCCGTCCCACGCCTGCCTGTGGCCCGTTACGCTGGCTGATTCCAGAGCTCTGGACTTCCCATCTGCGCCTTTAAACTCCCAGCTCAGCTCCAGGGAGAGCGGGGCGAAGCCGGACGCTTCACACTGGACGACCAAGGTCTGTCCGGGAACAGCCAGGGGCAGAGGGGAGGGGTGGAGGGAGAGGGAGGGAGGTTCTGAAAACAAACAAGAGAAAGTTCATCATTTTACTCTTGTTCCCAATGAAATCTCATTTAATATAGAGCTGGTGCTAATTCTATAACTTGTGTATTTCAGTCTGGTTTGAAAGCAAATGTTGTGCAATCTGTGACAATTCCCAGGCACCGGGCGCAGGGGGGGGGGGTCGATAGAGCTGCGTCTCCATGCATGTGAGTAAATACCAAATTAACTGGAAATCTGTTCCATTGTTTTTAATAACAAACAACAGGAGTGAGAGCATCATCTTTCCCCTCACCTACGATCTCAAGCTCCATCGCCACCTGAGCCTGAAGGTACGGCAGATGCACGGTGCAAATATACGTCCCGGAGTGACGCACTTCCGTCTCCTGCAGGATCAGGGAGGCATTTCCTTTCTGGTGCAAACCCTCAAAGTCCAGTGTGGCCCCTTCCTCCTGGGAGTCAGCCACACGGTCGGTCTTGCCGTCGTAAGCCAGAACCAGTCGTCCTTTGCCTCTGAACTGGTAACGCCACTCGACGGCGAAACCCGACCCGGACAGAGGCGAGGAAGGATCGACCCAGAAACCACAGTCCAGCAGCACTGGCTCCCCGAGCCGGGCCTGCACTGAGACGGTTTCACTGCTGACACTCAGGATCACTGAGGAAACAGACAGGGAGGAGGGACAGATTCAAACCACCACATACGACTCAGGGACGATCAACATGTTCCTCAGTGTTACCATTTGACTCTTTGGTTGCCGTGGGAGCCCGCATGATGCTGGAAATGACCAGCTGTTTGTTGAGCCCCAGCAGCGCAGCCGAGAACCAATCAGCTTGCAGGTACACGGGGCTGAAGCCAGAGTCTGTGAGTGGAGCAACCCATTGGAGTGTGGAGGGCTGGTGCAGGAAGGGGCTGATCTCACACTGGGCCTTCTGCACCGAGCCTCCTGTGGGGGGGCTGAGGGAATGGTGGCAGAGCGTGGCAGCCGGGTCTGAGGACAGAGTCAGAAAGTTAACATGTAACCATGGACTGTGGTTAAAGACGGACGTCTCCACTTCCTCCAAACATCCAGAGATGAAGCCAAAACATCCTGAATACGAACGCTGCCATCTTGTGCATTTGGAGCCAGAGACTTCGTCGTAGATATCGGGGGGGGGGGGGGGGGGGGGGAGCCGCGGCAGCAAGGTCCCCTCAGTCTCATTGTGAGCTCACCTGTAACAAAGAAGATTCTGTCTGGGTCGATGTCGGAGGGAATCTGTTCTGACGCTGCATCTCGGCTGTTTGCGTCTGTGCTGATATGAAGCAGAGACTTCTCCTGGGTCGTGGCTCCTCTACGAGCAGCATGGTCCTGTACTAACCAGCACTCCACCGCCGGACACCTGCTGCTGCTGCTGCTGCTGCTGCTGCTGCTGCTGCTGCTGCTGCTGCTGCTGCTGCTGCAGGCTTTAGACAGTTTAACAAGAAAATGACAGAGAAATAATGTAAATAAAGTGTAAAACATGAGTTTAACAAGATAACACAATACTGATATTATAGCCCGTATTAATGTGTAATCAGTGGTGGCAATACTCCATCAGTCCCCCTGAATTAAACAGTGAAACACAGAGTTAACCTGCTATAGTTACATTCACTAATAAGTCTGTTGCAGATTCAGTGTCATAGGAAATGCAAAATGAAAATGAATTATACATAAATTATACATAATGTCTTCTGGTAAAATATTTAAATATGGCTGTACAAAATTACAGTCATACTCTGATTAATTCCACATAACAACAACAAAAATATTATTATTATTATTAGTTTTTTAGTTCACTTTCTAGATGGGTGTAATAACATTTTCTACCACGAGAGGGCGGGGTGCACAACGCCACTGCACGCTTCACACCAAACTCCATCAGAGATATACTGAAAACTTAAAGAAGTGATCTCACATGGGGACAAATCAATTAAATAAGATATTTGACAAAGTAACTGCGTCTTTATGCTAAATTCGGCTCATATATGACTCACTCACGTTTTACTGTATTGTAATAAACTGAAAGTACAAGTTGTTTGTGTACAGTATATCCTTCCTTATGTGTTAAAAAAAAGACTTTGGATGACAAATACTAATTAAAATTATAATTCAAATGTCCATTTGTATTGAGGGACAGTTAGTTATTGTATTACATGCCAGATGGAGAGTTGATCTCTCCATGAATGTGTGTTTCCTGTTTCTAAAACGCTACAGAAAGGTGAACCTACCTTGGATGCAGCAGGTGACAGTGAGCAGGCAGAGTTTAGAAAAGGTAGAAAAGTCGGTCATGGTGTTTGTTTCCCTTCTGCTGACAGATTCTTCTCCGAGCTGCTGATAACACGCAGACTCTAGTGTGGAGAGATCACTGGTTTTCCCCTCAAGTCCATTTTCATTATAGTTTCACTTTCACGGACACACAGTTTGTCAAGTTAGCCACGAAAAACAATGCATGTTCCGGTTGTGATTTCATGATAAAACAGAATAAAAAGCGTGAGTTACAGTGAATGGCCCCGAAGTACTAAAACATAACATCATCAAGCTTCATGAATTATTCTCAGAGAATCAAAATGTTCAACAAAAACCAATTCACTGAATCTGAATGGTGTCCCCCCCCCCCGTCCACACAAAACACACAAACAAACACACAAACAAACAAATGCAGACGAAAACAACCTCCCTGAAGAAATAAAAATGAGGAGGAAGTGAAACGAAAAAATCAACCCTTCTAAAAGTTGTCCGCAAAACAAATTATATACCAATCACATTTAACTGTTTGTTCTAAATGGATTGGATTCATTAAGTAATCTTAAAACAAATTTATTTATATATTACTTAATTGCTACTAATAAATTGTATTTATGTTTTCTTTTGATGTCACCCCTTTAAAAACAATATCAACATTATTAAGATCGGTCAATGTGAACACGTTCCAGGGGTCTCGGGGGCACCGTTGAGCCATTTTGCGATGCCCATTGAAAATTCCTTCAGAATATGTAAATTTTCACTACTTTCTAACTTTCTGCAAATTTTGGTAAGAAGTTCTGCATGTTAAAGCCCTCAAAAAGCCAATTCATTTGCCTGAATAATAATAATAATAATAACTAAAATTTTTAGGGCTGCAAAGCAGCACTGGGTGGGCCCGAGCACATCCATTTTGAAGCGTTGCATGCTTTTTGTCTGAAAAAACAAAAATAACCAGTTCTGAGAGAGAAAGAGACGTAACCTTTGCAAGACATAAAGTTTCCTTTGATCTAGGAAGACTGAAATCAAAGGATTCATGGTCCATGTATGTCCGCGTTACAGAACATCGTGTTTTAATGGCGTGTTATCAAATTTTGACGCCACGCCACGGTCACACCGTGTGATTAAAAAAAAATCCGTCAGTCAGTTTTTATCTCCATCTTGTTGTGATGACACTCATCTCAATTTGAAGTTGATCCGATGAAAACCCTGGTACAAGTGTATCAAAGAAAAAATGTGGAATATGGCCAAAATGGCCACTAAATACAAAATATCAGGCTTCCTGTTTTGTTTTTACAATTGCACCCAGAGACTTTTTTGTTTGTTTGGTCATGATACACCTGTATATCGATTTTTGTGAAGATAGGTCAATGGGAACACCTTCCGGGGGTCTCGGGGGGTCTCGGGGGGCACCGTTGAGCCATTTTGCAACGCCCATTGAAAATTCCTTCAGAATACGTAAATTTTCACCACTTTCTAACTTTCTGCAAATTTTGGTAAGAAGTTGAGCATGTTAAAGCCCTCAAAAAGCCAATTCATTTGCCTGAATAATAATAATGATAATAATAATAATCCTTACAATTTCAATAGGGTCTCACCAGACACCTTTGATGTCTGTGCTCGGGCCCTAATTATTAATTATCTGCCGGTTTCCCGGAGGAGAATCTGGACAGAGGTCACACAAGGACATGAGAAACACAAACACGAGTTGGTGTTGAATAATATTTGGTCTCATCTTGTGTAATGAGTCACCATCAAAAAGTTCATGTCCTATGTTCGTATATACTTTTAACATGCAAATATTTTGTATGACATTATTGCATCATATATTTTCCTTTATACGATGTAGTGTCTTGTCATTTATTTTTAAGTGAATGTCCACACTTTATCTGTATTTTGTGTGTGTGTGTGTGTGTGTGTGTGTGTGTGTGTGTGTGTGTGTGTGTGTGTGTGTTTGTGTGTTTGTGTGTGTGTTACATGACAAAGTGTGATCACTGTTTACCTTTGATTGTGTTTGTGCAGAATGTGGACAAACGAGCAGGACAAGAAGCCTCAGTCTCCTGAAAGAGACAAATGAAAGCATCACAGTGATCCGCCCTCAGATCAAAGCATCAAGACTCAGAGTCATATAACCAAAGAAAAGCGAACAGTCATGTGATTTACCAGAAACAGGGATGTGCTGTTTGTGCCTGGTGGGGGCGCTGTGGCACTGTGAGAACTGAACAAGAGATCTAACACAAACAAACAAACACACACACATATAAACACTGTCCTCCTCCATGATTTCAGAGGACATAATATTGACTTACATTGATTTTCTGTAGACGAACTCAAACCTTCAGTCCTACCTTTAAACTAAACCTTCAGTAAAACCTTATCCAAAACCAAAATATAATATGATATACTATATATATAAAACAACACATCAAGTCTGGTTTGGGCCACTTATGATTAGACGTCTCTAACATTATTTCCCTTAAACAACTGTTCAAGTCTCAATCTGGTGTAATGATGCAATATTCCTCTCAAAGAAATGATTGGAGAAGAGAAAACATTTGAAATGAGCAGGAGAACTGAGTTGTTTCTTCCTCTCACACACGAGCCCTCAGGTGTGTGTTGGGACCTTCACAGTGGGACAGAGCCCAGGTCCTCAATGAGATGACATCACTACCTCACAGTGTCTCTGTTGAACTGTCTCTGTGAACTCTGATGGTCGAGTGTGGGAGGAGCCTGTTCTCCACCGAGCCTCAGTGTCGCTAACATCGATTCAGAGAAACACGAATGATGCGAAATTTGATAAAGTGCTTCGTGAACAGAAAGTCGAGAGTGAAACAGAAATGAAACACAACATCAGCTGTTCAAACATCAACACAAGAGTTAAATTTCTCTTGTCTGAGCAGTTTTCAGCAACACAACAGAACTGAGTCTGATCTGATGCTTGTGTTCTCTTTCTGCTTCGGTTTGATTATTTATCTTGTGAGTGAAACAGAAGTAAAATATGAGTTCACGTTCACTATCTTGTGTTATTAAATTGTCTGTCTTAACAATGGGGCTCATCTGTGTTAGTAAGGACCTGGACTCACCTGGACTCACAAGATATGTTTTTGGCCTCTTGAATGTGACCTCTGACCTCTGTTAGGGAATTTCTTCAACTTGAGATGAACTAGTTCGATTTCAGAGGTCAAAAGTAAAGGTCATGGTGACCTCATATGAATCTGGAAAAATAAATGTGTAGAAAGATGTAGACAGAAAAAGCACTGGTACAAATACATTATAAATACAATAATCCTATAAACAGATTATCTTACAAATGTGTTGCATTACATATAAATTATCTTAAAATTATATTATCCTACAAATATATTATCATACAAGTATAATCCTGCAAGTTCTGTATCCTACCAATACATTGTCCTACAAGTACAATATCTTACAAATACAATATCCTACAAGTACAGTATCCTACAAATAAAATTATACAATAAACACATTAACTTACAAATGTGTTGCACTACTTATAAATTATCTTAAAAACATATTATTCGACTATACAGGGTGTGAAGTTATAACACTACGCAGTTCGTTACTTTCACTTCTCCTTCTACAAACCTCAGTGGATGAGTTTCACCCAGTTTTAAGTGACGTAGAGGCTGATTCTAAATTCCCATTGGCTCAGAGGATGTCCCCGCCTCACAGTTTGTCCTCTTCTCCCCTGGTTCCGTCTCTTGTCTCCACAGTCCGTCTCTCTCAGTGGAGACAGGAGCTCATCTACCTTCAGTCCAGTGAAGAGGAACCAGCAGCGCTCACCATGATCTCTGTGCTTTCCCTGCTTCTACTGGCAGGAGCACACAGCGCGACGGCAAGTGAGTTAAAGTCACGTTTCTACTTTATTTGATTGTATTTGGTCGATTTGAAGTGAAAAGAAAAATGCTCCATGTTTTTAAAAGACACTAAAATGATTTGAGGTCTATTGTAATGTTTGATGTTTGGTTCCTTCGTTGCAGATTGTAGAAGTTTAATAACGTTTCAAAGACATGATTTAAAAGATCATGTTAGTGAATGTCATCGATCTCATGTAAGAAGGAAAGATTATATTCTATTTCTGAAAAGATCAACTGAACAAGGACTTTCTTTCTTTGGATCCGGACCGTTATTTGATTTCTTACTCTGGTCAGAACCATTAAGATCCACTCGGTCCGAACTGGTTCTGGACGAAATGACGCAGCGATTCTGAAGCGAAAGAGTTCAACAGACTCCGATGAATCAGGAACCAGAGAAACACGAAGCCACGTTTAAACTCAGCGATAAAACAAAGAGTTTCTTGTCTTGTGCACATTATTAACTTTATTATTTCAGACTTAGTTGTTCATGACGTGTCTCATGTTTCATGTTGCTTTATAAAAAGTTGTGAAGAAGTAACAGGTTCAGTCTGTTGATATGAATCAAGACTGTTATTTATGTAAATATATATATTTTAACATAATTTTAATTATTTATGATTCATCTCCCAGCGACTCAAACACTTCAGTTATTCATCTAAAATGTGGAAACTGACAAATAAGGCGACGACTCAGGTTTGTTTTTTTATTGTAGTCAGTAGATGGCGCTGTTTCCATAGTAACAGGAAGCTGCTGAGGACAAACAGCTTCCTGCTTTGTTGGTACAATGTTCAACATCATGTGGGCTGATACAGAACGTGAGTGACGTCACTGACATGAGATATTACTAATTAATGATCTGTTATCAATGTGACCTCCTCCTCTAACACAATCAACACACATTGTTATTAACACAAAACAAAAATTAATCTCTAAAGTAAATGATGTCAGTGAAAAGAAGCAGGGAGACAGAGAATCAGGACGAGGCTGCCTCCATGATGAATACATGACAGATGTGTTAATACTTTCTAATGTGATAACATCTGCACTGAAGCCAGACTGCTGGATGTGAGTCTGTCACAGATATGAAGGTTTCAGCCTTTATGTTTGCACACATGCACCAAGTGTATTTTTACAGAATAATCAAAAAATATGTTTATTTATCTTTACATTTAAACATTTTTATTAAAAACCTCATGTTTATTTTCTTAATTCAAGTTCTGTTGGGACGCATTATTCGATTAATAGTTATTTATAATGAAGCTTATGTTCAACATTTCAACATCAAGTCTCAATTACATGTTTTTGTCATAACTCTACAGTTTATACATTTAAAAAATAGTCAAGCCCTTCCTTTAACAATGTCCCACTTTGTTTTGTTAACTGGGTCCAGTATAAATGTATATGTGTATATATATGGATAAATATATATATTGATACATAAAGAGAGAGAAACCCACTATTTAAGGATTTAAGAATGAATGTCTCAAAAAGTAACTGGAAATTGAAATAGTTTTCACTTCACATTAAATACTCTGCAGTAGAAAATATTATTTTCTAATATTTAACATTTGAGTCGTTAGATTGAATCGATTTTCAAGACGTAGCAGAATATTCAAAGTAAAGAGAGTCTGGACTCTGGAGCGTTTTATCTATAATTGTGTTTTTGTGTTTTTTTACCTCACAACAGCTGAAGTTGTGTTTAATGTGCTTCATGTCTCAAGACTTGATCTTTTTCTTGCAGGGATTCACTCTCTGAAGAATTTCCATACTGCGTCGTCTCAAGTCCCAAACCTTCCAGAGTTTGTGTTTGTTACTTTGGTTGATGACGTTCAGACCGAATACTTTGACAGCAACACAAAGAAAGATGAACCCAAACAGGACTGGATGTTAAAGGCAACTGATGCACAGTACTGGGCGAGGCAGACTCAGATCCTTTTTCGTCACCAGCAGTGGTTCAAAGCCAACATGGAAATCGCAAAGGAACGCTTCAACCAAACTGGAGGTTTGTTTACATTCCACTCGCTAATAATAACACAACACACACTCTCTCTCTCACACACACACACACACACACACACACACACACACACACACACACACACACACACACACACACACACATTCATACTCATACACCAAAACATACACACACTCTCTCACAGACACAATCACATTAACACTCAGTCACACAACCGCACAGACACACATTAACACACACACAATCCCATTCACACACAATCATATTCACACACACAAACATACAAACACATACATACACAGACACACACACACAAACATACAAACACAAACAGACACACATTCTCAGACACACGCACTCACGCACACAGACACACACACTCTCACGCACACAGACACAAACACACTCACAAACAGACACACATTCTCACACGCAAACACGCAATCAGCACACACCCACACACAAACACACACACTCACACACACACACACACACACACACACACACACACACACATACAGTCCCTCTCACACACACAAACAGACACACACACAAAGACACACAAACACACTCACACACAGACACTCTCAAACACACTCTCACGCACACAGACACAAACACACTCACAAACAGACACACATTCTCACACACGCAAACACGCAATCAGCACACACCAACACACACACACACACACACACACACACTCACACACATACACACACATGAACTCCCTCTAACAAACACAAACAGACACACATTCTCAGACACACACACTCACGCACACACAAAGAGACACAAACACACTCTCACGCACAGACACAAACACACTCACAGAGACACACACACACATACACACACACACACACACACACACACAGACACAAACACATACTCACACACACACTCTCTCTCTCACACACACACACACACACACACGCTCACACACACTCCTGCTCACTCACACACACACACATATTTCTGTAGCATCACACTAGAACCTCCCTCAGAGGAGAACAAACCTCCACCAAGGTCCAACAGTCACTCATAAACATCCGTCTCCTAAACGTGTTTTATTTGTTTCATCATGATTCGCGAGTTTCTCTCTGAAAATCAAGGAAACCGTTGAAAACCCTGAAGAGATAAAAGCTGATCCTGGATCAGCTCCTGATCTGCTCCTGAGTTTCATGAGTTCTTCT
Source organism: Limanda limanda (assembly GCF_963576545.1). Taxonomy (NCBI): domain Eukaryota; kingdom Metazoa; phylum Chordata; class Actinopteri; order Pleuronectiformes; family Pleuronectidae; genus Limanda; species Limanda limanda. The sequence goes on from NC_083654.1 coordinate 21,041,137, forward strand.
CTGACCCACAACACATCCTTCCACTGACTTTACTGATACCAACTCATTCACAGCTGTTGATCTTTATTATTTTCTGCTGATCAAGTCATAACTTAAATGTCTTTTTCAGCACTACAGTATATAAATGTCTTCTGGCTTTGACTCTAATCTAACTAACATGTAATTCTCTGTTGTGTTTATTACTTTGTGGACACACTGTGGTCAGCACAGGGACGTTCATCTGCTGATCTACTGTTTATTTTATATATATAAGGTTCAAACTACTCATTCTTGTTGATATGTATTTTTTAAATTAATCAATAAATTGTTTAAAATGAAGAAATTATCATAAAGTAGTGAAAAAATAAATAAAACATATTCTGATCATTTAAAAATCTATTGATCACATGTTTGACTAATTAGTAAATGTTTTGGATCAAATCTAATTTGATTGTGATTGTGTGTGTGCGTAGGATTGTGTGTGCGTGTTAATGTGTGTGAGTGTGTGCGTAGGATTGTGTGCGCGCATTTGTGTGATTGTGCGTTATTTTGTGCGTGCTTGTGATTGCGTGTGCACGTTTGTGTGAGTGTGATTGTGTTTGCATGTTTTGGTGTGTTAGTGTAATTTGTGTTTCTAAGAGAGAGTGTATGTTTTGGTGTATGTTTTGGTGTGTGTGTGAATGTGATTGTGTATGTGTCTGTGTGTGTGTTTTTGTGTGTGCATGTTTATGTGTGTAAGAATGTGTGAGTGTGTGTGGGCGTGCCTTTATGTGTGTGTGTGTGTGTGTGTGTGTGATTGGGTGTGTGTGTGTGAGTTTGTGTAAGTGTGTGTTTGTCTTTATATTTGTGTGTTTCTCTGTGTATGTGTGTGTTTGTCTTTGTGTACGTGAGAGTGTGTCTGTGTGAGTGTGTTTGTGTCTCTTTGTATGTGTCGGTGTGTGAGAATATGTGTCTGTTTGTGTGTGTGTTTGTGTGTGTTTGTGTTTGCTTGTGTCTGTTAGTGTGTGTGTATGTGTGTGTGTCTGTGTGTGTGTTTTTGTGTGTGCATTTGTATGTGTGTGAGTGTGTGTAAGAATGTGTAAGTGTGTGTTTGTCTTTATATGTGTGTGTTTCTCTGTGTATGTGTGTGTTTGTCTCTGTGTACGTGAGTGTGTCTGTGTGAGTGTGTTTGTGTCTCTTTGTGTGTGTGTGTGTGAGAATATGTGTCTGTTTGTGTGTGTTTGTGTTTGCAGTGTGTGTAAGTGTGTGTGTCTGTGAGTGTGTATGTGTGTGTGTGTGTCTATGTGTGTGTGTGTCTGTGTGTGAGTGTCTCTGTGTGTGTCCTCTGTATGTGCAAAATGTGTTTGTGTGTGACTCTGTGTGTGTGTGTGGTGAAGATGTGATAATAACAGCTCAGATCTCTGTCTCTCTCTCAGGTGTTCACATTTTCCAGATGATGTCTGGATGTGAATGGGACGATGAGACTGGAGAAGTTAAAGGTTTTCGTCAGTATGGTTATGATGGAGAAGACTTCATATCATGGGACCAGGAGACACAGACGTGGATCGCTCCAACATCACAGAGTGTCATCACCAAACTGAAGTGGGATCAGGAGAAAGCTCAACTCGCTTATCTGAAGAACTTCTACACCAAGGAGTGTCCTACCGAGCTGAAGAAGTACCTGGAGCAGGGGAAGAGCTCTCTGCTGAGAACAGGTGACATCACAGAACCTCCATCAACTCAATGTTCCTCTTTCTTTCTCTGTGGCAGCGAACAAGAGTAAATACACTCAATCTCTCTCTCTCTCTCTCTCTCTCTCTCTCTCTCTCTCTCTCTCTCTCTCTCTCTCTCTCTCTCTCTCTCTCTCTCTCTCTCTCTCTCCCTCTCCCTCTCCCTCTCCCTCTCCCTCTCCCTCTCCCTCTCCCTCTCCCTCCCTCTCTCTCTCTCTCTCTCTCTTTCTCTCTCTCTCTCTCTCTCTCTCTCTCTCTCTCTCTCTCTCTCTCTCTCTCTCTCTCTCTCTCTCTCTCTCTCTCTCTCTCTCTCTCTCTCTCTCTCCCTCCTTCTCTCCCTCTCCTCCTCCTCTCTCTCGCTCTCTCTCTCTCCTTTTCCTCCCTCCTCTCTCTCTCTCTCTCTCTCTCTCTCTCTCTCTCTCTCTCTCCTCTCTCTCTCTCTCTCTCTCTCTCTCTCTCTCTCTATCTCTCTCCTTCTCCTCCCTCCTCTCTCTCTCCCTCCCTCTCCCTCTCGCTCTCTCTCTCTCCTTTTCCTCCCTCCTCTCTCTCTCTCTCTCTCTCTTTCTCTCTCTCTCTCTCCCTCTATGTCTCTCTCCCTCTATCGCTCTCCTTCTCCTCCCTCCTCTCTCTCTCTCCCTCCCTCTCCCTCTCCCTCTCCCTCTCGCTCTCGCTCTCTCTCTCTCTCCTTTTCCTCCCTCCTCTCTCTCTCTCTCTCTCTCTCTCTCTCTCTCTCTCTCCCTCTATCTCTCTCCTTCTCCTCCCTCCTCTCTCTCTCTCCCTCTGCCTCTCCCTCTCTCTCTCTCTCTCTCTCTCTCTCTCTCTCTCTCTCTCTCTCTCTCCTCCTCCTATCCCTTGCTCTGAACACGATATCTCCAGAATGTCTTGACGGAATTTCCTCAAATTTGGTGCAAACATTCACTTATACTCACAAATGACCTGAATACATTTTGGTGGACAAAGGTCAAAAGGTCAAGGTCCCGGTAGCCGCACAAAGTATATATATATTTTTTTCAAGATGATATCATAAGATCAAGCTTAGATTTGGTACAAACTTTCACATGGATTCACAGATTGATTGGTTATTGATTAGACTTTGGTACCTGGAGGTCAAAGGTCAAGGTCACAGTGACCTCATGTTACTTTGAATCTGACATAATAGCACCGCCCCTAGGGAACTCCATTACATCTGGCACAGTTCACTTGTGTCCTCTGAAGGAAGCCGTCCCTGAATTGAGACCCAGCCGGAGCGTCCTCCCTCCTCACTGCCCGACCGACCTGCACTCACTTTGCACTTTAACAGAAAACACCAACATTAATCAGAAGTGATCAGGACCTGTCCACTACAGGAAGTTTACTTCATAGATACTGTGATATAAAACCTGTCAATAAATAATGTGATATTACTTTTACGTCCTATCGTCCTCCCCATTGTCTTTGACTCACTTCAGCCTCTGTCTCTCACTCACATCTCACAGTTTGTTCACTTGTCTCGATATTAACAGACATGACTAATGGAACATAAATGGAATCAAACAGGAATGATATTATTCGTGTGCAATACATTATAATAAACCATAAACTTTCTTTCTTTGTCCTCCCCAGAGCTTCCCAGGATTTCTCTCCTCCAGAAGTCTCCCTCCTCTCCAGTCACCTGCCACGCTACAGGTTTCTACCCCGACAGCGCCATGTTGTTCTGGAGGAAAGACGGGGAGGATCTTCATGAGGACGTGTACCGTGGAGAGGTTCTCCCCAACCATGACGGGACCTTCCAGATGAGCGCTGAGCTGAAGGTTTCCTCCATCTCCCCTGAAGACTGGAGGAGGTACGAGTGTGTGTTCCAGATCTCTGGTGTGGAGGAGGACATCGTCACCAAACTGGACAAAGACTCAGTCCAGTCCAACAGAGGTGAGACTGGAACCAGTGAGGACGCTGGGAAACACACAGTTCATCTACAGTCACAGTCCTGCAGGTCATGTTGGCTGATGTGTAGCAGGAGAAGTTTTCTTTCATCAATGGATAAAAATACATTTTGATCAGTGTTAAACCAGTGCATGTGCCCCCCCCCCTTCATCAACATGTGACACTGACAAATTAAGTGAGTATTAATGTGTCTGCAACAGTGTCTGAGAATTTTATTACTATTACTATTATCATTGATCAATTAGATGTACACATTTATAAATGTTTAAATTGACTTGTATGATTGTATGATTTTATTCCATGAAGAGTTTCTGCAGATCTCAACTAGAGCCAGACTGGTTTATCACTGGTCACATGTGAGCCTTTCACAGACAGACTGGGATCAGGGTGGATGTTTGATATGAAAACTTTTATTCTACAGAATTAACGCAGCAGAAAAAACAAACAAATCTCTCTTTCTTTACCTCGAGTAACAACAAACATTTAGGTTCATGTTCTTCAGGCCGTTTATAACCATTTCAACCAGTGACTGTAAATAGAGATGGACGACATGACGGCTCCTCAAAGTGAAGCCAAAGCGTCTCAGGCACTGATTGATGTTATAAAAACAGAGTGAAATGTCATGATTGACAGCTCGTGATTGACAGAGCATGTGTGTGGGCGGGACCTCGTTACCGTGGCTCCATTCCTCCTTGACGTGTCGTCTGTGTTTATTTCCATTGGTCTATGATTTCAACATGTGAACATTAAAGTCACTGTTAAGACTCGACTGCTGCTCTGTTGTAGAAGATGAGTCCATGAAATGATTTAGTTACTGGAAGTAAAGTTTAAGACAAACCAGCGTGAATAAGCACAGATACAGTCATTATGTACAGAAGAAAACTGAAAGTAGAAACAACATCAGGACAAACTCACATGTTTAGTGTCTGTGTGTGTTTGTTGTGTCTCAGGACAGGATTGTGGTTCAGGGAGATTCTTGTCGTCCAACCTGCTTCATCTGTTCAGGTTGTGATGCTTTGTTTTTTTATTCCACTCAACAGAGAAGCCCACCGACATGACCATCATCACCATCATCATCATCGCTGCAGTGGTCGCTCTCGTTGGCGCCAGCGCTGTCATTGGACTCATCGTGTCCAGGAAGAAGAAAGGTGAGAGACCAACACAGAAGCTTTGTCCAATATTTTTCTGGTGTTTTGATTTTAGACTTTCTAATTAATGCTCGTTCAGATTAAACCTCACAAAACAAACTTCAGTTCCTCACACACCAGCTTCTGTTTCAAGAGCTGCAGGGTTCACACACAGTTTTCTAACTTCCCTCTGCACCAGAGACTGTTTATAAAAAGCTCTGCACACAGCGTCCAGCACACAAACAATAAAAAGTGACAGAATGTTGTCGATCATTTGAGGAGGATCGCCACGAGAGAAAAACATCACACAATTCAGTTTGTGTTTTTACTGTAATAACTCAAATCATTTGTCTTTTCTTTTTATTTCAGCTCAATGTACTTCACTTCGTAAGTAAAACTTCTGATTCTATTCTGTTTTCTTTTTATACTAACGTGCTTCATGAGGACATCACGTCACTCAATTTCTTCAAAATGTCCACAATGTTCACTCAGGCCTTGTCCACACTACTGCCCATATTTATTTCAATGGATACGAGGCTCCCCACAGGAACCTGACCCAGTGCAGGACTCTAGTAAACCCTCTGTAGATTAGATAGTGTTGATTTTGTTCTGAAGAGAGTTTTCAGGACTGTTCTCTGCAGTGTTGGTGGTTTGTAATGAAAGTGTCTGTTCAGAGGAGGATGGACTAACGATGTGTTTCTGACCTCACAGCTGGAAAAGATCCAGGTTCCTCACAGCCGCTGAGATCAGGTGATGGAGGTTCTAATTCTCCAAGTGAGACGTCCTCCTGAACACAGTGAGTTGCTTCATCTGTTCAGCAAAACTGCCTCAAACTAAGTGCAAAGTAACATATGTGATATATGTGTAAAACCTCTGTTTTAATTAGAAATAAAAGAATCTGCTGAGAGCGATGCACAGATCAGAAACCTTCACGTTAATAGGACAGATTTAATGTTGAATTAAAACTCAAATATCAGTAGTGACACAACAATTAAAATGTTAATAAACCCAATATTTATATATATATATTTTTCATTTTTATTTCTTTTTTCTCTCTTTAGGTTTATGGATGAGAAGCAGTGTCACCACAGTCTCCCCCTTACGCTGGGAACTCATTGATTATTCATCACTTAAATCATAAAGTGATATTCAGGGTCAGACATTGATTGAAATACAAACAACACAACTGACAAATATGGGACAAAAATGGTGGCGTTGATTAAATTTGATCTTTTAGTTAAAAATAAGAAATGTAAACTTCCCTCTATTTGTTTAAATATTGTTAAATCAAATAAGGATTATTACTTATCACAAAGTATCACAACACTGTTCACATACAGTTAATTTAAAGATCATCTTATTTACAGTTTAATATTCCTGGTGTTGGGGCCTCCTTGTAAAATCATTAAAATAATACAAATCTAAATATACATATATAGACACCCACACATCCTCATCTTAGGGTCTGGAAATATAATCTGTCTCATGATTCCATAAATCTGTTGGTATGTGACTCACGTATCTCGAGAACCGTTCATTTAATCAGCTTCACACTGGACCTGTGTGTTGTTCAGGGTCCAAGAAAGTGCAGCGTTGAATCTGGTGGGATTTGGACAAGTGATACAATCAATGTTAATAGAATTCAAATAACTTTATAAATTACACACAATAATGGTCACAACACGACCATCAGTGCAAAATTTGTTTTCCAGTTAAATATTCAGATTTTATTTTAATTCTAATTTGGCCTGAACAAGAACTGAATTAATCCAGAGTTGCTTGTTTTTTGATTGGTTATATTCATGCTTTGCTGTGTTCTTCACCTTTAAAGTAAATTTTAGTGGAGATTATAAAAGGGTTGTGGGATGTTTTAAGTATCTCATATGAAATGTTCTGTTAATATTTCCTGTTAGTTTTTAGGGACAAGGGAATTATCTGTTTTAGCCTTGTTAACATGTACACTGTAAAAATGAAAAGGTTCCAACAGCGCAAAATTACTGAACTTATCTTTCGTAAGTTTAAAAACTCCAGAGGATTCAAGCAGTTTATTCCACATGCAGACGTGAAATGTATCACCCTGAGCAGTGATGTTCTCTGTATGAACATTTGAATACATTCATATCGTCCTGTTGACGACTCACACACTTTACCGTACTCACTCAGTCACATTCACTCACTCATACAGTGTTTTATCAGTCACACGTCAATCACACACATTGTCCACGAAGCTGTCAGGTGTAGTGTTAGCGTTCTGATTCTTGCTTATGGACACTTGGACATGTGGACTGGAGCAGCTGGGGATCGAACCTGTGCTCCTCTGGTTAGTGAACGATCCGGTCTACCTCCTGAGCCACAGCCGCCAAAATATGCAGCTGCAGAACCAGAATTTCTGTCCTGTATTCAACCTAAACACTCACCTTCATGACGTAAGGTCACGTTTCCCCTGATGAGACATGAGACGTGTCATATCACAAACGTACCATTTTGTGTTTTGCCAACTTAACTTCAGCAACTTTACAAAGTTCACTTAGTAAAGTAAGTTGAAGCAAATACGTTAACAAATCCATTAAATATTCTCTGTTGATTTTAATTTTAAAAATTGCAGTAACAGAATTTCAAATTTTCATTTTTACAGTGTAGAAAATGAACATTGAGGCTACATTTTTCTTAATATATGCTGGGTTTTTATCAATAAATGTTAAATTAAGATGCTTTGCTGCTTCATTCCTTTTGTACTTCTGTTTTTAATAAAGTGATCTTCTCTGGGATTTCTGCCTCTTTGTGATTCAACGTGTAGAAAAGTTCAACACATCTGTGAAAGTTCAAATGTTCATAATTGTCCCAGAGAATAAACTAATGTGGATTTGACCTGTAAGAGCGGCAGGGAAAAAGCTATTTGTTCAAACCTGTGACTCTCAACAGAAAAACGACAGAGACATTTTACACATGACAAGAAAATGATTGTGGTGGTTTTATTATGAAGTAAATTATCATGTTTGATTTGCTGCTGTCTTTAATAATCTCATTATAATTATTAATTATTATAATTCATTATCAGACATGAGCAGATCCACTGATCTCTCGCTCACACTCACTCAGATCCGAGCGGTGCTTTTGCGGAACTGTGAAGGAATTCGTTTTTAGGCTGCTTGGACTCAACTAGATGTAATGTGCTGTGGGACCCGAGGGCAAAACCTGCAGGCCGGAGTTCTGCACGGCAACAGATGACATCACAGCTGCTGCATTACCAACCAATGAACAAGTATAAACGTTTTACAAGAATTGATAAAACCGTATCCTCGACTGCGAGACCAGTTATCAGTCTATCGATGAGGATCAGGTTTAAGGTGGATTTCTTTTGGCAGAGGTTTTGCACTTCCTGTTTGTCGCAGTATTTCTTGAGATCCTCCTGTAATGATCAGGTGATCTAAATGTTTACTTTCACTACTTAAAGTAGAAATAAAACATTTATAGAATTCAAGCCACAACTCCAAAATACGCTTTATCAATCGTGAGTCGGTCATGCTGTTATATTGTCAAATATCCAATTAAAAACCCTAACTTACAAGAAACATGAATACTTGAACGTACATCAATCTTCAAGCCAAACAACTAAAAATGACAGAAACAATCTTTTAGAAACCTTTCTTTAATGTGGATTTTGACATAGAGGAGGCGGGGTTTATGAACTACACCCCAGCCAATTTGAAGAGCTGGTGAAAATTTGAAGAGCTACAGCATCAACATGTTCAGGACCCACATTACATGATGTGAAGAACAATAACAAAACAAAGGTCTGACCCAGTTATGTCTAAATTTACTGACATCTAATTTATTAAAAATCATTGACATCATCCCGAACAACACACTACATTACCCACACACTCCCACAATAAAGTTTCATCTCTTAATCAAATTAATGAAGTTACATCATTTTGAAAATATCAAACCTATGATTGGACCGTTTTGGGACTGTTGATGTTGATCTGTGTTTCGGGTTCAAGTTCAGAACATTCCCTTCCTGTAGCGATGGATCAGCTCTGACACGTCTTCTTTACACACCTTGATCCATCCGTCCTCTCGCATGTGGTACACTGCACACACACACACACACACACACACACACACACACACACACACACACAGGTTAACGCTGTCTTTGATAATGGCTGACAGGAAATGACATATCATTTTGGACCATAACGTCACTGACTGATAAAATGATTGTACGAACTGATGGACTCAAATTTCGCTTCAGCTGAAAGCCTAAAATAACTGAACAATGCTAAAAGTAAAAAGCAGAAGTTCTCAGAGCACACTCACTGTTCACCACTCCACCGGAGTAGGCGTCCCTGTGCGTAGCGTGAGTGATTCCTCGACGACCCAGCTCGTACGCTTCCTCTACCGTCATGTCTTCCCTGTAACCGCTGTCTATTATGCCATAGGCGTACATGCTCCCACAGCCGGTAGAGAACATGCTGGCTGACAGACGCGTCCCATTATCATCCACATAGTACAAACCAGGGCCCTGGAGAGAGGCACAGTCATGATGTGGTCAACAGAACATCATTTCATACAGGGGTCAGTTATCCATAATTACCCAAACACAAGTTGCTTACAGTATTTTACCAGTCCACTCGATTCTGAGAAAATAATACAAGGGCTTCAAGAAAGAGAAATATCAATAAGCACATTGCAACAAATGTAATATCATTCAAATTAAATATTTTCGGAATGTGTAACTGGCTCCTTCGTGATTATATATCTAGATTTACACTGTAGGTCAGTGGGTGGTTCAGAACCAAGAGGCATAGGATATCAAATGAATATTTACCTTCACAAAGTAGGTTATGTTTTACCCCTCTGTCAGTTGGCTTGTTAGTTTGTTTGTTTGTTTGTTTGTTTGTTTGTTTGTTTGTTTGTCAGTGGGACTACCAGATAAATACTCTGATGATTGTGAGACAAACACGTCGACAGCTCACCTCTTTGTCCCATCCACAGATCATGCTCCCCATGGAGAGGCCCATGCCTCTGTAGCCCAGCATCATGTTGGTAAGCAGCTTGGAGGCAGCAGCCACAGAGATCCTGTGGTTGTTCCTCAGCCTGTACAGTCTGGATGAAGGAATAACAAACGAAAGTACCAATAAATTATTTACAAAATCAATTGATAAATCGGCCTAGTTTACACTGTCCTTAAAAAAACCTTTGTATATTGGGATTCTATGATCTCTTCTGATGTCTTGGACCAAACTATACCACAAGATGTTTCTTTAGGATTAATAAAATCTAATTTTATCTTATATATTAATATAGTCTAGGTGTATTTTCAAAGAACTGCATGACAGACCTGCATTCTTTAGCCAGCAGTCTCTCCCAGTACTGACAGTCTGCAGCACTGCCCGACATGGTGCCCAGCAGGTAGGGGTTGATCTCTATGACCTTGTTGACATCATTGGAAGCTGTGACACATTTTGGAAAAAGGGAAACGATTAATGACCAAGAGTGAATCAAGATGACAGCACCACAGTTAAACTTGTCATTTAGCAGTAAAGTTTTACAGTTCAAATCTCCTCCTGAAGAGTTTTAGTTGATGAATAAGTTGTTTGGATATGATGGTGACTGAGCAATATGACTACAGACTGGACCATAGATGCCGAGTGTCCCGGGTCAAAGGTTACAAGGATGTCATGAGGAAGTAGACTCCACTGGTTAGTGGAGGCAGAAAACGACAGGAATGTGATTCTAGCTTTCATGCTTCTTCAGATGTGTGATTTACCTAAGTAACGTCCAGCTGAGGCTCTGGAGTCCACAGCCACGATGACTCCATGTTTGAACTTGAAGGCCAAGGTGGTGGTACCGTGGTTCAGGTCAATACTCACACCTGCTTCCTGGTTGCAGGACTTGAGAAACGCTGAGGGCTGGAAAGGAATCAAAGAAAGGCGCATGAGTAATGCCACAGTGTGTGTGTGTCTGTGTGTCTGTGTGTGTGTGTGTGTGTGTGTGTGTGTGTGTGTGTGTGTGTGTGTGTGTGCGTGTGTCACAGAACATGAGAGTGGAATATACATTTCATATCGTAACATGCTGTTAATAGCCCATGGTAATTAATATAAATGCATGATTTGAAACAGACACAGTGAAAACAAGAGACGCGTAAAATGTCTGGAGCGTCTGACGCGTCATGCTTGTGGCAGGTTTACCGGACAGGATTCAGTTTAATAACTTCATCACAAACATCCTGATACTCACGTCTACACCCAGAGGTAAAGCAAACTCCGGAGTTTTGGTCCCAAAGCTGTAGTGGTTGGTTCGGTCCACGAGATGAGTCCGTCCTCCTGGAAGAATCTGTCCGCGGAGTTCAGAGTATCGACTAAAACCACTTACATCCAGAAGAGCCATCGTGTATTAAAGTGGAAAATGACAAATATGTTCTATGTATTTCTATCGTGAAGATGCATACAACTTCCGAAATAATTAAGGCGCCTGACAACGTGTCAAAAATTATTTCCTTGTGCGTAACAATGAATCCGAAAGTGAAAGTTTTTAGAATTTCTGTGGCGTCGTCTCACAAAAATAAAAAATAACTATTTGAATAAACAGAGCTTGGTCCAACCATCGATAACTAATCACGTGCATTTCTGTCTGTTTAATCAAATAGTTAATCGGTAAGAATGAAAAATAATCTGGAATAAAACTACAAAATCGGCCCAAGCACGAACCAATGGAAAGCGTGATATTTCCTCATCATCAGTCTCTAGGCAGGAATGCAGTACTGAGGTTATGGGAAGTCAGCTGACTTATTTATCAAAAGTACATGAGTACATAACAATGTGCATCAATTTACCATCCCGACCTGGTAAACTACACCATTATTAGAGAATATTGAGCATGTACATAAATAAATATATATATAATTTTGATTTGAAGTTCACATTTAATTGTTTAAAGTTTGTTTGATTTAAAAAGGAAAAGTTTTATTCAACCTGTATTTTCTAAAAAAAATTACAAAGGGAATAGGCTAAAATGCCCCAAATGTTTAGGGGCATCTACCCTGTGACTAAACTATTTTAAAAAATTGAATCGTTTGACAGCCCAAATATATATTTATATATATATATTGTAACCCAATTAAACATTTTAACACATTTCACACTTACATACCCTCACAATGCCATAAATGAACATAACCTACAGCACAAAACATTTGTCTTTTTACTGCATATGATGAATCAAAAGAGGCAACTGACATCAGACTGGGTTTTATTTATTTATTTATTTGTATTATTATGATTCTTTATTGTAAAAACGTGTTTGAATCTTGGCCGCCCTTCTTGCTGTAGTGCTGCTGTAACTGCTGAAGTATTAGAGTTTCTGTTCCATGTCAGTGAAGTACAGCCGCAGAGCAGAAGACACGGGGACGTTTATCAAACATCTGAGATTTTTTACTGCTTTAATTTGATATCTGACAAATAACAATATGAAAGATGTTGTGGTGTAAAAGTGATCCTGGGTCAGGCTGTTTCCATCTGCTGCACCGACTCCTGTACAACCTCCAGCTTTAAGGGGACGACTTTCTCCGTCAGAACCGCTGTTGTGCCGTGACGGTACCTGTATTTAATTTTCCTAGGAGAAAGAGAGCGAGAGAGGGAGAAATAACTTATTAATGATCATGCTGATCCGGATCAGGGGAAGGACTCAGGAACTTCTTTCTTATTTTTTTTACATTTTCACTAAATTCCCGGGAATAATCTTCCCTAAACATGCCTGAAAAAAATCAGGCATGTTTAGGGAACTGATGTCTGTGAGTGTGTGAAATTTGGTACAGCTCGATTGACTTTCAGGGGACTGCTGGGAAAGGGCAGAGAGCTGAGTGACTGAAATCCAGAATCTGTCCAGGGAGCAGATCTTGAACAAAGTGGAGCTTGTACCTGTTGTCTTTGTACTGTGACTCCTGGTATGGTCTGATGTAGTCCACTCCTTCTTTGGTGATGACGCAGATGTCGATGTTGTTGCCTGAGCCGAGGTCGTTCATGATGCCCGCGGTGATGGCGAGACGCACCAGCTCCTTGGCCTCCTCCAGCTAACAGACACAAATCAATATGGAGAAGAATTCATGTCTTTAATATAGAGACTTATTTGGCTCTGCCATACTATACCAGCAATTATCCAAATACAGATGATAAAAAGTGAATTAAACACTTTTATGATTCAGTCTAAATGATGAGGACTAATAAGAACTGTCACACACCTCCAGATCAGGTTTGAACTGATCCTCTAAAATCCCGAGAGCAGCCAGATCACCGGATCCTGCATGAACACAACAGAGCAAATCCAGCTGATGTAGTCTGAGAGTGGATGAGATGTATATCTGCAGCAAATTATAATATATAATGATGTTTATTTTATATAAGAATTAAACATGAAGATCTCTGACACATAAAATTCTTGCACTGAAGAGTGAGTGTTAAATCTTGCGTTTCAGTTTCAAGTGACACATTTGATAAAGGAAAAGACCTGAGCAGTTGTAGTAAGCACACAGGTTTCCCACAGCGTCCTAACAAGTCAAAAATGTAATCTTTAATTATAAGGGAAGTGTAAGTAATTCCACAGACTCTGCTCCTACTATAACAGTTGTGCACATACTTACATACAGAAGAGTGTTAAACATACCCATTGCCAGGTAAGGCATCTTATTCACACTCCCATATGGTCCCACTGTGTACAGGTGGTTCCCTGTGCAGTCAACTCCTCCCAGTATAAGATTTGCACCAATTTGGCCGTGATACCTGAGGAGCAGAGCTCAAACATTTGAAAAATGAACTTTAAAGAAGGTGAGAACTTTAAAATCATGTGTAACTTGTTTCCACACCCTAAGTTATAAGTACGTGTCAAAGAGCAACACGAACCTGTACAACATATCCTGCAGTATGTTGACGGCCATGACAACACGAGGGTTCCTCCCACTGTTCAGCGAGAAGATGGTGAGGTTGGAGGAGACCAGCTCTGTGGTTTTCTCTGTATCTGCTGCTGTACCTGCTCCACAACAACTACAGAGACAAAGAAGAAGTAAAGCTACTGTGAGAAAACAAATGAGAGGGAAGGAACAGCAAAGTGAGGGGTCATGTCGTTGTCGTTGTTGGACATGATCTCCAGAGGATGTCTGCAGAATTGGTTTCTGGAGGTTTGAAGCCTTTCACACATGAACAAAGCAGCAGGAGACAAGTTCACAACAAAACAGAAATCTGTGGAGCGCTCAGGTGAGGGGGGGGAGCAGCATGCAGGATGTGACGGGTTCATATCGATACTGACGTTGGTTCTTCCACAAACTCTCGTGATATCTTCACCAGTGTCTTCTAATGAGTACAGCACCGCTTTTTCATCCTGAGAGGATTTTTTTGTCTTTGTTTTTTAATTTGTGCATCTGTCGCATGTTATAAATCGACACACCCACTAGCTCACGGTGAATCCTGCGGAGGATCTCCTGCTCTGTTCTCTCGTCGGCTCCTCAGAGTTTCTGTGGACATTTTACTTGGGGACTGGCTGGAGAAAACCTGCAGAAAGTCTGGAGGCTCTCAGACATGCAGCCCCAGGGGATGTCCAGAGGATCTCTAGTGTTTAGTGCCTGTCTGAACGCTGCTATAGAGGGACAGATTTAACTAAAGAGTGAAAACTGCACTCTCATGTGGCATTCTGGGATGTATAGGACTTAGATATAACTAGAGGAGGCAGCTCACGGCAGAATGCACTGTTCAGTAAATAACACAAAACATCACAGAATGATTCTAGTGAGTATTTGATGGTGGATTTCTGCTCTGAAACTTACTATATGTTTGGGGCGATGTAGTGGATCTTTGCGCACATCTTGTCGGCCACCACTTCACTGGAGGTCGCTCGTGTGTCTGCTCCCAGTATCACGCCATCCTGCACCAAGACGATCAATATAATAACTATAACTATAAACAGTGCAGGTACAGTGAATGGAAGGCTGAGTCTACACTGGAAGCCCCTAATTATTGGCCGTAGCCCCAAGAGGCTATCAGACGATGGCTGATTCTTTGTTTTGTCCAGGTAGGCAATGTTGAATTGGAGGTCGGAGTTTAACATTTACATCAAGAAACTTCACATTTCCATTTTTTTGTAATGTCCATATTGGGTTATTGTTTGCTTTTTTAATATTGTCATTTTCTCTTTGTCCACAGCCATGTTTCATCTTTCTGAAAGTTTCTGTCTTTATTCATCTGACTCGCTGAAAATTCAATATATGCTCAGAAAAATATGTGCAGAATCAAATTTACATATTTTTAAGTATCATCAATACATTTTTCTCTATTTATATTTACATCAGTGCAGTTTACTCAGAATCGAACTTGCCTTGAACACCACCCCTGCGATGGTGGTCCCTGTTTTCAGAGGTTTAGGTGACTGTCCTGCAAGAAGACCCTCGAATGCAGCATTTCTACAGACAGAGAGATAGATCATGAGTCAGCTGTGAATATATATATTACATTTATAATAAACACTTTATCAGTATGTCGTTGATTAAAAGAACGCAGGGAAAAAGTTACTTTCACTTTTGCTCCGGCTGAACTCTCACAGTAACCGGAGTCTACATGTTATTGTGATCATCGCGGATTCAATCTGTGGCTCAGAATCATTACATCAAGCTCATACCTCGCTGTGTTGTCGAAATTAAACCCGGCTGCAGGAGTCTCCAGGACATTCGATAGCGCCATAGTGGATGTGAGTGCGGCTCCTCTGCGCGTCTCTCTGCACCTCGGTGCGTCACGTTGCGTCACTGTACGTCGGAGGTCGCTGTTCTCACTCGGAGCGTCACCTCTCCGTCCTCTCTTTCGATTTCGGAGATAAAAATGGACAAACGCTGCACGGACTCAGGAGTCAAAGGAGTCAGCACAGGGGTGAGTGAATCCGCTGTCCTCTCTGTTTCTCTCTCTACTCGTGAAACACGAAAGAACCCGTTCAAAACTAAGTTGGTCAGTAACTGAACTCCGCTGCGAACAGGTGATGCTTCACCTGAATAGAGACAAGGCGAAAGGACAAAGGAGTTACCATTCCAGATGTTGTTGAATGAGTGAATGTTCAGCTTTTATATCTGAAAGAGTTTATTCTTATGTTTCTACAAAGAAAACTACACTTTCGTTTTTAGTGAGAAAAAATCCCCCCACGGAACTCCAAATCCCAGAGTTCATAGCTTTGAGTAACGACATGGGAAATGACGCATGTGATGCTGTGTTTGTGTATTTTTCTTCTTCTGTCATATTTGGCTTCTTGTCCATGCTGGAGAATCCCAACAAACAGATTCTCTCCCTCTCGTCCCTCAGACCACCATCCTGGCTGCTGTTTTCAATGGAGGGGTCGTGATCGGTTCAGACTCCAGGGCTTCAATGGGAGGGTGAGATAAGAGAAGATACGATAAGTTAAGATAAGAGAAGAAACATCTGTATATTTAAAGTGACAAATGAGTACACATGCACCCAAGAAAATTTAAAATAGAAATATTGAACAGATGTATATAAATCACAGACTGTATATAAACCCCAGACTGTAAATCAACTACAGACTGTAAATAAACCACAGGTCATACCATCATTGTCTTGATTGATATATTTTAACATTTTCGTTATCTCTATCTGTTTTATATGTATTATTTTACTCCCAGATGTCGTCCTTATAATCTATTTTACCTCTTTTATTTGGCTCCTTTTGATGCATTTTGTTTTCTTGAAAGTTGTTTTAAACTCTGCTTTCTGATTTTTAATTAAGCTTTAAGAATAAAACTGCTTTGTCTAGTTATGCATACTTATTAGGAACATGAACACTTGAACACCTGATAAGAACTAGATAAAATGACAAGTTTACTTTGGATTCTTTACTTTGATCCATGGCCCATTCACAAACATGGAGGAGGCGGGATTAATGACCTATACTGCTGCCAGTCAGCAGGTGTTGATCATGATGCTTTAGCTTCATCTTGGGGAGCTGTCACGTCGTCCCTCTTCATTTTGCACTCTGTGATAGACGTCCTGACGCAGATGGTGGAGTCACTCTGTGTTTAGACTGTGTTCATTCTCTCGTCTCCAGGGAATTTGTCTCATCTAAGACCATCAACAAGGTGGTTCAGGTTCATGACAAGATCTTCTGCTGCATGTCCGGCTCACTCGCAGATGCTCAGGCCGTCACCAAGGCTGCCAAATTCCACCTGTCCTTCCACAGGTACCCCACACACATACTCTACTAATACATGTACACATATTACACACATTATCCCCAAGTGATACATGTACATGTTCGCATACACACAAAGCCGACAAGACCGAGGCTCTATCTTCTGTTCCCTGTATACTGTTAACAATCAATCGAGGTACGCCAGTCGAACATATCTCCACGTTCGACTGGCATCTCTATTAACTATCTGCATGTGAACTTCATAAATCCAGGATATCATGATATTGAATGTCAGTGATTTCTGTGGAGTTTCCACAGTCTTCGGGCTTTTTAACTTTTGCGTTCACATTTACATTCCAAAACATCTATACAAACACAGGAGGAAAGAAAACCTGAAAAGGAATCATTTGTCTTCTTTAAAAATGTTCTTCCCCTGACCTTTGTTGACCCTACTCCACAGCGTCCAGATGGAGACGCCTCCACTGGTGGTAGCAGCAGCATCGGTGCTGAAGGAACTGTGCTACAATAACAAAGAGGAGCTGCAGGCCGGGTTCATCACAGCCGGCTGGGACAAGAAGGACGGACCACAGGTCGGTCGAGGTTGAGGTGATGACACTGCTGAGTATGTAAAGCCTCTGCTGCATGTAATGGTTTCCTCCTCGGTTCCCCAGGTGTTCGTCGTGTCTCTGGGTGGGATGTTACTCCGTCAGCCTGTGACCATCGGCGGCTCCGGGAGCACTTACATCTACGGCTACGTTGATGCCAAATACAAACCCAACATGAGCCGAGAAGAATGTCTACAGTTTGCCCTTAATGGTATTAATTATTAATTATCTTGCTTATGTATGCAAACTCCTATAGACTACACTGGATTTTTTTAGGATGTTGATTTAAGGATTTGGAAATAATTAGTTTTGTTTGTACTAAAATGGAAATCTGTTTTTAACACATTCAGCTGTTGTTAGGAGTTGTATAACTGTTGCACACTTCCTGTTTTAACTCTCCATTTTTGTTGTTGTTCCTGTCTTCCTGCCTCCTCCTCCCTCCCTTTGCTTCATTGCCCTCTTCCCTCAGCTCTTGCTTTGGCGATGGGCAGAGACAACGTCAGCGGCGGTGTGGCTAACCTGGTGGTGGTCACGGAAACGGGGGTGGAGCATGTGGTCGTACCTGGTGACAAGCTGCCCAAGTTCCACCATGAGTGACCACACTCAAACTCAAACTCCTGCTGACATTTTCATTTTGTTTTGTATTGATTTGGATTCAACTCCACAGCTTTATTTCTAAATTGTTATGTTGGACTGGGATATAAAAATCACACACCTGAAGTCATAAAAACATATTTAACAGTGAGTAGTTAACATCTGTGTAACCTGTTAGTTAGTTTAAGTAAACTCAAGATCAAACTTCAAATCAAATGAAATTGTTACCATTTAAATAAATCAGCCTTCTTTTTTGCTTTTTATGTTTTGTCTTCAAGTATTTGTGACACACAGAAAAATGTAAATTTAAAATAAATAGTTTTCAAAACCTTCCTCTTTCTTTCTTTTTTAGGTCTGTGCTTCAACATATCGTTGTCGATTTCTGATGTGTTTGTGTTGCACTTGCCCCAAATTTGAATTCCCTCTCATTATGTTTTAATACAAAAATGTAGCATTTTTAATGACAGTTATACCACACAGGAATTAAAACACAGGATTTTGTTCCAGTGCCTCTGATAAAAAGACGAGTACCTTGTGTCACTCAGCGTCGTCTCGGTTAAAACCTTTATGATCATTTATTTGAATTAATCAGAACATAAAATTCTGCATAAAATTCCTCAGCAGAGAATGATAAGTGGAGACATTGCTTGTCAAAAACATGTGACTTGCTCTTGCATTGTATTAAATGCCTCCTGAAACTATTTCAGTTTTGCAGGACTGTGTAATGTTCTGTGTGAAATGGAGAACAGGCCTCTCTAAAATGTTTTATCTAACATCTGTTCAACTAAGAACATTTGTGTTCCTACATGTTGCGTAAGGTTTGCATCACTGACACTGCACATTGTTATGATTACATAAATCATAATTTTATTGTATTTAAGACTTTTGTCTTACAGAAGGAGGGAAGCTTTCACTGATCCTCATTGTTGTTACTATCATGATAAGTCTCTTCTTAGAGTTGAATTTATTGACATGCTGCACACACACACACACACACACACACACACACAAACACACACACACATACACACACACACACACACACACACATCATTTCAACACACTATATGACTGTCAACCAGCACTTTATACACTTATAATACACTATACCTTAATCATTACACACATCGTTTTTTAGTTGTACTTCATACAATTTATTGCTATTATACATTTTATGTATTTTTTTCTATCACCTTTATTTAACTCGTTAACTCTTGTCTGCTACATCATTCTGACGATCTACTGCTTTAACAGGTGAGTGTCTAAAGAACATCGTTAAAGTAATATCTTATCTTAAAAATTTCCCCCAACGCGTACGTTCGTTTGAATCACACAGGAGGGACAGTTTAACTTTCAATTTCGGTTTGCAGAGAAACATGGAGTCCGGCTGACGCAGAATTTATTCAGTCACAAAAAGCAAGAGAACTGGTGAAAAACACAATTTTCCAACAAGGAAACGACGTTGAACGGAAGGTGTCGGTTACGTCAGGCGTCGCCGTGCCCCTCCTCTCTCCTCCGCTGTCCGGCAGGTCGAGTCGGTTCGTCGGTACCGGAGTCTCTGCAGCAACATGTCGGGAGACACGGGGCCTGGGTGGTTGTCTGAGGAGGTGAAAACCGGAGTAAGTACAAGAGGTGGAACGTCTTGTTACTCCTGTGCCAGATGCGTAATTACGCAGCAGATCAGAACATTTCTCCTTCTGTTTGTAGACAACCATCATCGCCATAGAGTTCGATGGAGGAGTCGTGCTGGGGTCTGACTCCCGAGTGTCTGCGGGGTGAGTTAGTGCGTGTGCATGTGTTTGCGTGCACGGTGTCCAGTGTTATTCAATGTAAAATGTTTTGCCCTTCTCTTGAGCTGTAAACTCAATTAAATGACTGTTATTTTCTAACACACGTTAATACTGCTTTTAATATCACATGTATGACAACATTTATATAAATCTAAATGAATGGGTCGAACACGGCTCATAACACCACCTAGTGTTCAAACTATCTTGGATCTGATAGGACACCTAACCCTAACAGTTTGGAACGTCCCTGTTTATTTATACACGTTTAAACCATCAAATCTGACCAAAGGGCTTTACAAACATTAACAAACATATACACATCTGGCAATTGACCATGGCCCAGGGTTTACCCACACAGAGCCAGAGACAGTTCTGTTGCTTTTCACCATCTTCATTTCTTTAAGCCAAATAAATAAATCCAAACAACTCAACTTAAAGTGGGTTCTTCAGCTCAGGTGAGCTCTGTCTCTCTCTGTCTGTCTCTGTCTGTCTCTCTGTCTGTCTCTCTCCGTGATCACAATATCCTTTTTAACTTTATATAATTTTGGGGCTTATCGTCTAACCTATCTTAACCATATCCTTCTCTCTCTCTCTCTCTCTCTCTCTCTCTCTCTCTCTCTCTATCTCTCCCATTTTCCTCATACAATTTACATCCTCTTCTTTTCCCTCTGTATTCATTCCTCCATCCAGAGACTCAGTGGTGAACAGGGTGATGAACAAACTGTCTCCCCTCCATGACAAGATCTACTGTGCTCTGTCAGGATCTGCAGCAGACGCTCAGACCATTGCAGAGATGGTCAACTACCAGCTGGATGTCCACAGGTAATAAAGTGTAGTCCAGCTGCGACTGGACGAGCCCTCCGAATTCAAGCGACTGAAAAACTAGCAAGGAATACGACTTTTCACATTTTATGTTTTCATTGTTCACATTCATCACCAAGTTTCAGCTACTGGCAGTTTTAATGTAAAAGATATCAGCACTTGTTTTGATCTTTTCTTTTTTTTTTTTACTCTCTTTATGGGTGAATCTGGCAGATAATGTTTTTATGGCTTTATGGCACCGGAGCCAGTCAGAGGCCAGAGGCATTATGTTTTCCATGCATCCGTGCCATTCTTGGGAAATTAGTCAAGGATAAACTGATTCGATTTTGGTCGTCAAAGGTCAAAGATACTGTGACCTCTAAAAAAAACACATAGTTTTGCTGCATGAACCTGTTATTGTAAGAACGATAACATTTGGCACCCGTGTTTATTATGTCACACATTGAATGATAAGATTTCAGAGGTCAAGGTCACAGTGACCTCATATGAGTCTGGGCAAAATGTAGAGTGAAACTGCAGTGGTCAGGCCCTCAACCACTGTGCCTTCTGCTCCTGTCAGTATTGAGATAGGTGACGAGCCCCAGGTGCGCTCGGCTGCCACTCTGGTGCGGAACGTCTCGTACAAGTACAAGGAGGAGCTGTCAGCACATCTGATCGTGGCCGGCTGGGACAGACAAGATGGAGGACAGGTGAGTAAAGCACGAGTAGCTGACTGCAGAGGACAAGAAAGATCACTGGGATAAATGTAACACAAGTGTTTCCTTCTGCTCCGGTGACCTTTGACCTCTCCCAGGTGTTTGCCACCCTCAACGGTCTCCTGACAAGGCAGCCATTTGCAATTGGAGGCTCTGGCAGCTCTTACGTGTACGGGTATGTTGATGCAGAGTATCGCCGGGGAATGAAGAGAGAGGAGTGCCAGCAGTTTGTTGTCAACAGTAAGTATTTATTGTTTTCCCTAGCTAGTGAGAGGATCAATCATTCTCTTATTTCATCTTATATTAAATATTTTGTCTCATAAAACAATTTGAGTTCAGTGTCTTCACCTGTTTCACCTCAAGATGTCAGACATGACATCTCCCGAAAGTGAAGCCCCTGGTGGATGGCTGCAGTATCATAAACTCTGTCTCCTCCATGTGAGCAGAAGGGACATAGATCAAACTAAGTAAAATCAATGTACAGGTCAATTAAATACTGTTTTATGTGGCTCTTATCACTCTGATGTTGGTTCAAGTGTTCATATCTCTGATAAGTTTGGTTTTAATTAGTTTGATGATATAAAAATGGGATGAAACGTGATGATCTCTCACATTCTCCTTCTCTCTTCCTCTCTCTCTCTCTCTCTCTCTCTCTCTTTTCTCTCATAGCTCTCGCTTTGGCAATGAACCGTGACGGCTCCAGTGGCGGCGTGGCCTTCATTGTCACCATCGATGAACAAGGCACGGAGGAGAAAGTCATTCTAGGAAATGACTTGCCCACCTTCTTCGATCAGTGATCCACAAATTGAGTTATATAGACCTGAAAATATGTGGTCACTGGTCCCAGCTGAAATCTGATGGGCCCCTGTACTGTCAGTCGTCTATTTTCAAATATAAACTAGTCACTTACTTCAAATTAATTTGACAATTTGTTCAGAGTTTGTGTATACCTTTTATTTTGAAGTACACAATGTACTTGATTAAGGAATGATTTCCCAAATACAGTATATTCATTGATGTGAGTCTTTGCTCAAAGTGATCGAGCTGATAGTAACAAGTAGTTATTTAAATGTTCACCTACTGAATCAACTGTGCACAGATATTATACATAATTGGCCCCTGTGTATTAACTGTGGTCCCTTTATGGCCCCTGATTTAGAAAAAATGGACATGAGTAAAAGCCTTAAATATACTTCACATGTGATTTATATCATACTGTCATCTCAATATGTCCCACACATGTATTCAATGTAAAATAAACGATCTGGGTTATAAGATTGACTTTTTCATTTCTTTGTGAGATGTTTAATGTGCTAAAGGAGAAAACTGTCAGACACCAGAGGAGGTTTTCATTCAGGATGGATAAGGATGTGATCAGTTAGGTGAAGGAAGAAAAGGACACAGCATGTGGATGTGGGCCACTTCCGGCAATGATGCAGCACTTCTCTCTTTGTGGTCTGCACACATGTGAGCCCGAAGTTGCCGACTTGTAAAATAGAAAAATATGCCCCAAAAAATGTGGTTCAGTTTTGGCAAACATGCGGTGCTCTCTGCGAGGTGTAATCTGGATGTGAACCATCAGTGGAATGTGGAGAATATGACTCAAATAACACCAAACAAATTCAGGCTACCTTGCACCTTATGTTTACATGCAGTATTGTTATGGCTTATTTAAGTGCCATTCCTCGTCATGCCTCTGGTGTGCTATGTGATGGATGTGTGACAAATCCATGACTTTTCAAAGGCTGATACGTGTGAATGTTCGTTTTAATAATCCGGAGCTCTGCCACTCGAGGTTTCAGTTTTGCACTGGGCAGTTTGGGTTTAAGAGAAACCCCCTGCTCTGGCCAGAAAAGGAAACTGAAAGTGGATGGAAACAAAAACATAGTTAACGCAGCAGAGCAGGTCACACGAGGATAACTGCAGCTGGACGAATGGCAGGAAAAACCTTTTCCCTCTTTCACACAGCGGCTGCTGTGACAGCAGCCGTGTGCGTGGACCTGTCCTTGCTTTACGCGTCAGGACTCTTGGAGACGCTCAGCGTGTCCTCGCATCTGGCGCGTCTCTGGGTGTGTGCGGCTCTCCGGGGCTCGGCTCTGACGGGTCTGTCCCTGCTCGTCCTCGGGGACCTCCGGCCGCTGCTGGTGCGTGTTATAGCCTTGTACTGTCTTCTCCCCGCGGTGTTTGAGACCGGCTCCGAGGCGCTGCACCATGAGAAGGGACAGTGTGACAGGCTGGTGGATGCGCGCAGCTGCTGGCTGCTGCGCGCCGCCGCCTCCGGTGCTGCTGCGCTGTTCTGGGAGATCACCTTCCCGGACAGCGAGCAGCCGGCCGCCGGGAAGGAGACCCGGCAGAAGTCCCGGGTGCTGTTCCTGAGAGTGCTGCGGCTCTACAGACCCCACTACCTGCTGCTGCTGGGGGGGTCTGTGTTCCTGTCGCTGGCTGTTGTCTGTAAGTACACATAGGGCGAGGGCAAAGGGCCTATAGAGGATAAGTGTAGTGCATATGAATATTATAATACATATAATATGTTTCCAGAAACAATTTGTCTGAGATATTCTGATTTGAATATAATTGATTGTATTTAACGTTGTTTGTGGACCCCAGGAAGAGTTGATGCTAATGGGGATCATAATAAAATCAATAGGCTGAAGAATTTATTTAATTGATATTGATATATCGATAAAAAAAATCAGCTATGATGAACACACAGTGGAAACTATTGTTTAAAAAATACACATTTTGAACCGTAGATCTGTTAGACCTCAACCAAGCCCCAAAAATCCCCTGAAATTAGCACCTTGTAAGTTATTTACTCTTTTTAATTGCAAATCTTAATCTCACAAGAGATTTGCCCTTCTTGGCCCGGGTCCCATCCTTCCTCCAAATCCGTTCAGTAGTTTTTGCATAATCAATAATAAACAAACAAACCATCAGACAGGCGTGAAATATTCACCATTTACCACAAAGACAACTTTGTGTCCACATGCAGATTACACCTTGCCTAGAGCAACGATCATTAAATTTAAGGGGGCTCCCTCTCAGCTCGGCCCCGGGGTTTTGCAGCGACCCTGGCTTCATGATAATCTGTTGTCTGCGTGTGTGTCTGATTTTACTCTCAGGTGAGATGTTCATTCCGTTCTACACCGGGAGGGTCATCGACATCTTGGGTGATCAGTACCAGCTGAGTGAATTCAGATCAGCTCTTCTCCTCATGGGCCTGTACTCTTTTGGAAGGTAAGAGTCAGTGATTTCCCTCCAGACACCAGCATGTGTCTGTGGCTCACGTGTCACTGACTGTCTTTTATTTACCAGCTCGGTCAGTGCAGGCTGCAGAGGGGGGCTTTTGCTTTGTGCCATCAGCGCCTTCACATGCAGAGTGAAAGTCAAACTGTTTGGGGCTTTGACCAAACAGGAAATTGGATTCTTCGAGACCATAAAGTCAGGTACGGCTCCTGTGACTTGCAGTGTACAATGTATAAATAAGTGCAGATGAGGGACAGAAGAAGTATAAAGTATATAAAGGAAGAACATTTCAGGACAAACAAAGAATGGCAACTAATGGCACTTGGTAGATGTCATATCTCCACCAAGGCCCGACTGTCCTTATATGTGATATCTGTCAGTATTCTTTCATCAAGATCCATGAATTATTCTCTGGGAAACTAGTGATATTGAAAAAAAAAGTCTCACAATGTTAAAGAAGGTGAAAAAATTTCAGGATCCTCCCATTTATCCAGATCCACTCAAAATGTAATGAGTTCCTCTCTGGAATGAGATGAAAACATGACGAGACAGAAGTTAATTTCTTTCATTTTGTAGGTGAAATCACACATAGGTTGTCAAAGGACACGGAACTGATGGGACGAACCGTGTGTTTGAACGTCAACGTGCTGCTCAGGACACTCATCAAGACGCTGGGCATGATCTCCCTGATGATGAATCTGTCATGGAAGCTCACGCTCCTGGTGCTGATGGAGACGCCCGTCACCGGCCTCATTCAGAACATCTACGACACACATTACCAGGTGAGAATAACTTGATGACAAGTGATGAGTAAACGCTGAGAACTGCTGAGCTCCTTGTGTGTGAGACATTATTTTTAATCATTATCATATAATCCTATGTTTTCCTCCTTCCTCAGAGGTTGTCCCTGGCGATGCAGAACTCGATGGCGTCGGCAAATGAAGCAGCGACGGAGGTGGTGTACAGTATTCGTGTAGCACGGAGTTTCAATGCAGAAAAACAAGAGGCCCGTCGCTATGGTGACCGTTTGATGGGCATTCAAGCCCTTAGGAACCGGCGCGACATTGTCCGTGCAGTTTACCTGCTCGTGCAGAGGGTGAGATGTTTGAGTGAGTTTTTGAGTGTTGAGCACATCATTCCCAACAACCTTATTTAACTGTGTGTGTGTGTGTGTGTGTGTGTGTGTGTGTGTGTGTGTGTCTGTGTGTGTGTCCACAGTTGACAGGGTTGGTCATGCAGGTCCTAATGTTGTACTACGGCAGGTTGTTCATCCAGAGCGGACAGATGACCACTGGGAACCTGCTCTCCTTCATCCTCTACCAGGCAGACCTTGGACACAGCATCAGGGTATCCCATCATGCACTGTGGATAGTTTTCAGTCAGGGCTGGTGTTTGATCGAACTTTGAGTTGGAGGAGGAAGAGCAATACGGCTCACAACCAAAAATACGTATATTCATAGTAGCAGCTGTGACTTCATTCTCTTAACGTGTTTCACACATGCACTGAACCGTCCGAGTCAGTTTCTCTGGACAATCTCACAAGTTTTTCTGGAGTACCCTCCCGAGTAAAATGTCTGTAAAGTGTCCGTGTGAGCTCATGTGAGAATCCATAAGGAAATCTTCTGGAGAATTCACATGTTGTTTCTGTAACGAGTCGGACACAAGACTGAAATAATACAAATATAGCAAGATAAAAAAGAGGTGCTGCAGAAGATGAGGTGATTCGAGAACTTTTGGTGATAAGAATCGATGCCAGTGCTGATGTGCTTAAAAACACAGGATTTCAGAACTATTTATACGTCATTTATACCTTCCTCCTGCTGCTCTACAGGCTCCACCCCTCGCCTGAATGTTTCCCACATTTTCCTGTTGTTGTGAATGAGTCTGACTCAGACAAGCTCCTGCTGCTTCTTCACGTGTGAAACCCAAAGTCTAGAGAATGATATTGTCAGGAGTTCATGTCTGAAATGATCCCAGCCCTGTCCTGTGACTTCTTACTTCCAGACACTCGCCTACATCGCCGGTGACATGCTGAACTCGGTGGGGGCTGCGGGGAAAGTGTTTGATTATCTGGACAGAAAACCTCAGGTCAGCACAGATGGTAAACTCAAACCCGATCGACTGATGGGACACATCAGCTTCCAACATCTGAGCTTCGCTTATCCTGGAAAACCCAACAAAACAGTGCTGCAGGTGAGGTTTCTCCACGCCAGGCAGACGGGGGCAGATCCTCTGGTTCTTAGACAGCTCATGAAATAAAAAAAATGAATGAAGGAATAAACCCTTTGAAAACCGACAAAGATAAGGAAAAGGTCATTATTTGTAAAGCATGGACACATAACAAAGACAGATTTTCTCCTTATTTCCTCAGGTTAAGTGTCAGATATCTTAGTCATACAACCACTGCTGTGTTCTTGGTTCAGGATTTTTCTTTGGAGCTGAAGCCGGGTCAGATGACGGCGCTGGTGGGTCCATCGGGAGAGGGGAAAAGCACCTGTGTCAGTCTGCTGGAGAGATTCTACGAGCTGCAGGATGGAGAAATCCTATTGGACAACAAGCCACTGAAATCCTACGACCACCGTTACCTCCATGAGAAGGTTGTTTTTCATTATAGGAAGAAATAAGCGGAGAGCACCAAGCATTTATCCAGCAGAGCTCAGAAATTCCAATACTTCCAACTCACTGTTAAGTGTTGAGACCATCAAACATCAGATGAAGCTAGAATGTGGCTCAGTAGATCACGTACCTCCACCAAGAGCCAGATTTTGCCTTAAATTCAATCAAGCTGCACCAAATTACAAACACATATGAATTATTCTCTGGAAAAGCAGTGAAAATGTCAAAAAAACATCTGATCTTGCAATTTTTATCTGGATCTGCACTAAAATGTATTTGGTTCTTTCTTGGCCAATGTTCCCTCCCATGAAAATACGTTGAGTAGTTTTTGCGTAAACTCACAAACTAACTAACAAGATAAAATCACCTTTAACCCCATAAAAACAAGTAAAATCCTGAAAATGATCACCTCTGAGAGTTCAATTATATCTGTAACTGTAAGAATAATTAAATGGATCGTTTTTGTTCCAACACATGTTATTTATTCAGTCAAGCTGATGAAAGTTTGTTTCACAGGTCGCAGTAGTGAGCCAGGATCCTGTGCTCTTCTCTGGCTCCATTAGAGACAACATCGCCTACGGGCTCACTGGCTGCTCATTGGACCAGATCCAGGAGGCGGCGTGCCAAGCCAACGCCCATGACTTCATCAAGCTGCTGGCGAAAGGCTACGACACAGGTAATCTGTTGTACCTGTTTCCCACCAACAGCACCAGCACAAAGACCTGCTAGAAGAAGATTGTGTGAATGCAGACAATGTGAGGAATGTGGAGAGCAAGATTTTTTTTATAGATTTTTATCTTTTTATTATTTTGATGATTATTTAGAACAACATTAAAGGAGCTTAACATTCTCAGATTTTCAGAAAGCATCACTTCCTCATAATTTCCATTGCTGCAGCTCCTCTTTTCAGCCTCTGTCTGAAACACTTAACCATTTTCAGACATTACTTTCTCTGGAGTAAACATCAAAACATCATGTCTGTCTGTATCTTTTTTTGTCTTTTATTGGAATTAATTTTTAATACCAATCTGTTTATTTTTTATATTATTATTTCTCAGAGGTGGGTGAAGGCGGTGGCCAGTTGTCTAAGAGCGAGAAGCAGCGGATCGCTGTAGCTCGAGCTCTGGTCAGAAAGCCACAGGTTCTTATTCTGGACGAAATAACCAGCTCCCTGGACACTGAGAATCAAAATAAGGTAAAGTTTCTCACAACAACTAAACCTAGTCTGTAGGTTTGATTCAGATCTGATGAGCATAGTAAGAAGGACATTTTTCATAAATATATGGAAAAGAATTATACATTAATATAAATAAAACATTTCAAATTCATAGCTCAAAGCTCAAGAAGAATCTGACAGGTCAGATTGCAGTGTCACATAATGTACATAGCGACTTTAAATTAATTTACCAAAAGGTATTTTATCATAATAAGTTAATGAGTTTTGTGATGTTAGATTTGACCTTTGACGTTTGACCATAAGTTCATCCTTGAGTCCAAGTGAACGTACTGAACCTAGATTTACTGAATCTCCCTCAAGGGGTTCCTGATGTATCACATCCACAGGAGTAGGATGGACCTGAGGTCACAGTGACCTTTAACCTTTGACCAGCAAGTCTTAATCTTTAATTCCAAGTGAAAAAATGTCTAAAGTCTGAAGGAATTCTCAGAGAAAATGGTGACCTCCTGATGTTTGCATGTAAACCTTTGAATCTCCGCTCATCGTTTTTGTGTGATACTTGCTACTGAATCAGAATCCGTGTTTTGGTCATCACACACAGGTTCTGCAGGCCCTGACCGAGTGTCCCAACCAGACCAAGCTGGTGATCGCTCACAAGCTGGAGACGGTGAAGAGGGCAGATCAGATCGCTGTGATCGGTGGGGGCAAAGTGGAGGAGCGAGGGACTCATCGACAGCTGATGGACCTGAAGGGGAAATACTACCAGCTGGTGGAGAGGCACTTCGCTGAGGGAGACTCCACATGGGCTGAAAATGGATTGACTGACAGATAACAAAACATACAACAACTAAAACGTCATATCCCACTTACCCCTATTCTGGTGAAGCACTTGGTCCGGTCCATTTACTGAGCCCTGCAGCAGACTGAGCACATGTTTGACAGCATCAGCAGTTAACCTGAGAAAAGTCTCTGATAACAAGTGCACTTTCTGGAAATTGTTTTGTATAAATATAGATTCGCTTTCATTCAGAGGTTTTATGTATTTAATTTAGAAACACGCCGCCACAACTCTGTTAGTTCTATTACTCTTTATTTTGCAGACTGTTGAAATAACATTAGGCACCATAAAGTTATTAGATTTCTTCCAAATATATATATCTCAGCTGTATGGTGTTTCCGGTTTATTGCCTTGTATTTGTTAAGTGTGAATAAAGATTTGACACAACGACGCACAATCTTCATTTATGATCAGAGTGGCCAAAGGTTGTTTTTTATTTCTGTCCTAAATAAAATATTGATGAACAGGATCAGATTAAATCATTGTGAGAGAGGAATCATGCAACATGGGCTAAGAAAGAAATCATAAAATTTGGGTGCAGATCCTGACCAAGGGGCAGATTCATTTTTTAACACATTTTCACCAATATCCCAGAGAAGAATTCATGGATCTTGATGAAAGACATCATGCACATTTTGGGAATTAGTATCTGAGTTAGTAAAATTTGGTTAATTGAATTTAAGGGACTGTTGGTGGATAGAAATGCACTTAACTGAGTGTCCTTCTAGTTCCATGGGAGATTGGTCAAAATGTAAAAGAGAAAAGGACAATGTCTCCGAATGTTAAAGTTGTAAATTATTTCAAATTGTAAGTGTTCTTTCTCTGACCCATGTAACATCATCGCATCAGGTATCTTTAAAAAAATCCATTCTGTAGTTTTTGTGTTTTCCTGCTGAGAATCCAAAACATTAACTTCCTATGTTGCAGATAATAAAAAATAGATACTACAGGATGAATTCATATAAGACTAGACATGGTCAGAAGGAAGTTATTCTACTGCTAAGTTGTCGCAGGCCTTTGCTTGTTTTTCGTGTCTCTATTCTTCTGACTGAACAGTGAAGGTGGAGGTTGTGTTTTATTGTTGGAGCTGACCTGGAAAGTACCTGACAACCAGCACTGTTTTTTATTTCCTGGCTTTTTGGAGAGCTGCCTGGTGATCATGCGTCATAAAACCAAAGTTTATCTGCAGCTCGATGTCAAAACACCAACTTCCTGTTACAACACTTGTCGCCATTTTGTCTCAACCTCCGTTCATCCACAAAATGGTGGCAAAAGTCACGTGGCGCAGATGTTTGAATCTCCAGAAAGTGTCTCTTTCTTAATGCTACTGCACAACCGGACTGTGTCTAAGGGTGCTTGTAAAAAACATTGGAGTGTGATACTTCGACCCAAACTGCATAACATGTTCTGCATGGCCAAGAGTATTTCTGTTATTGAATAAAAGTTTCTTAACTTTAGACGAACTTATTTTCATGTTGTAACGTTGATTAAAACATTGCATTGTTCTCTTTTACTGTTGGTGCTTCTTAAAACTCCCTGTGTGAAGTGAAAACCTGAGACACAAGGTTCACATGGTGCAGTGACTCGGTAATCGTGTGCCACCTGCAGGAAGAGAAGAGTTCGGCATTGAACTCCACATTGCGTCCATCTTAGACTAAGCCAAAACACAAAATGTCCGGCAGCGTGCCTGGGGAATGTGGCATATTAAAACAAATAAAGGACGATCTACTGAACCCGTGGCGGTAATTATCACCACGATCTGACAGAACCGGTTCTGCACCATGTCGTCTCACCAAACAGCCGAGCTGGAAAGTCCCTTCTCTCTTTGTTTGTTTTACTTTCAGTCTCTTCTGTTGAGTCGCAGCCAAACCACAGCCAAGCCCCAGGTCACTTGACTGAAAACTTTCTGATTTGACTTTTCAGCAGTTGCTATGTTTAAGATGATTAAAAAATCATCTATTGAATGGGCTTAATAGCTTTTCCAGTGTTTTCATCCACTAAAAGTGCTTTACAGTACAAGTCCAGGGCACATCCATGCAGTGCCACAGCAGCTTTAACATGTTCATTATGTGTAACACACACACGCAGATACAGTTGTGTCTCCATGACTTCAGAGAACATGACATTGACTTAAATTGATTTACTGGGGACAAACAACTTAGCCTAACCCTAACCCTAACTTTAACATAAACCTTAATCTAAACCTTATCCTAACTCTAAAACTTGTCTCCACCTTAGATGAATGATTTAAACATTATGTGGACTTGCTGTTTGTCACCACAAGAAAGAAAAGTCCCTGTAATGTGGGTGTGTGAACCGGTTCAAGTCCAGACAACAGGAGTAATACCTTGACAACACGCACACAAACAATATATAATATTATATTTTCTGTCCCTGAAACCGTTTATGGAACAGAGAATGAGTATAACTACATCAATCATGTTTGGTCCTACAAGCTAAACAATGAAAACAAGTCACTCAACAGATCAGCTTCAGTCTAACATGATCATAGCTTCTCTTCTCCTCTCTAAACCAAAAGTGACACAGGAACAGATTCAGCATCAAGCACAACAGAAATGACAGCGATGGACTCGTCTCATTTAGTTTGACAAATGTTTGATAAATGGATGAATGCAATGAAATAGACCTGGAAGCAAGTTGCATTATGATCTCTAACAAAAGTGTTTCTGATGACTCCTATGATATTATTTTGAATATATTGTTTTATTCGATATATCTCCTCCTACAGTCACATTTTCATTCTTCTCAAAGTTAGGTAAACTCCCAAACTTATCATTTGAATCACCGAACTTCCCCTGGGTGTGTGACACATGCTACACCAAATATAGCAACTGTTTTACAAGATTTCTCCTGAGGTATTAAGCAATATATAAACTCCAAAATGTATGGTTCAAACACACAACACATGATGAGTTGAGGGAGGTCACAGAACAGATCTGATGTCTGTTTTTTGAGTTCAGAGAACAGAATCAGGCAAATAGAAACTAATCTTCATTCTGTTAAAAAAAAAAAAACAGCTGCAACCCAGAGATAACGACTTTAAGGAAGAGTACCAGCACCCCGCTTGGTTGTATTCGGCACTTTTACCAACAGTCATGTGATTTCCTGGAAGCAGCCAGCCTGGCGGGTTGGCAAAGGTGCAAATAGCAACAAAGGATTCAAATCCATTGCTCTTGAACGACATCTAGTGAGAACTACAGCACAGGGTTGGTGAAGTGAGGGAAACACCACAAACTGCAGTGGCAGGTGTCAACAAGTTAAATCTCAAACTTTTTAAGAGCATAAAGAAGGAAATGTTAGATATAAGTCCGTGCGACAGATATGGTAGAGAATAAACCTGGAGACAAAACATTGTCTCTTAAACCACAAACAGAAACAGTGGATATCATAATCTGAGCTGAGATCAATTCTGACCGAGGTGTTTGTAGACGATCACTTATCAGTTGGTCTCATTAGTAGTTTTTATTTCAACGTCTTAAAATCGGTATCATGCCGCAAAAACCTCATTTTTAAGTTTGATGTACGTGTAAAATTCAACATTGACTTAATAAGTCCTACCTGAATGTGTTTAAGTAGTGGTATGTAATACTTTAACATATTAAAGACATTTAGATGATTTGGCAGATTTGGGCCGTATTTGAGTGGCCAACATCCGTATGCTATCTGAGCTATATAGCAACAATTTTATTTATTTCTGCATATAATCCCTAATCTTAATCTCTTCCATCTGGATAGCTGCTCTTTCCTCAAATCAGGACTAATCCCCCCACACAAGATCATCCTTCATTAATGAAATGTTCCATGATAAGGTATCAGATCATCTTTTTCTTTGAAGGAGAATTCTCCTGAATCCTGTTCAAAAGCTGGGACGTGCACAGTTGGTGAACGTGGCTCATTTTAGTATTTCTGTTTCTTGCAGCCACGAACACACCACAGACTGAAAACTGTCAACCTTGGAGCTAGGACTCGTTTCAAGGCCCAGTGGAAACCCTGAGTGTGTAGAGAAGCAGCTTGGTTATGAAGCAGTATTTTCAGTTTGGCGCGTCTGCTTAGGGTTTGTGTTCCAGTAGCTGTTGTGATGCATCTGATCAAGTAACTGAATGTGTAAACCAGCTGGACTCAAACTGAAACAGGAGCAGCTACGGTGACAAGGAGCTGAGCTCCACCAGTTAATCATGGTTTTTATTTGATTGCTAGAGTCACTGGATACTTCTCGTTTGTAATCTCTTGAACATGGAGAAAGTGATTGAGTCTCAGTGGACAGTCACTGTCACCACATAGAGAGACAATTGAGTGATCATTGAGAGGTTGGGAGGGGGACATCGTGATGAAGATCATGAGGAAGAGCAACAGCGCACCATGTGCTTGTTTCAGGCACTTTCACCATTAAACCCAGGAGATCATGTGATTTCCCCTAAACTCCACCTAGAGAATCAGGTTAACTGGCTGCCATGAGTGTTGGCTGAAGAGCTTAATGACAGATCCTGAGTGCCCCCAAGTGGAATGAAATAGGTATTGATATAAAAACATTGAAGGTAGTGAAACTCATCCATCAATTATCTATACTGCTTTTCCTTTGAGGGTCACATGGCCGGATGACATTGAGGCGAGAGGCAGCGTACACCCTGACCAGGTCCTCAGCTCATCACTGGGCCGAGTCCGACACATGGTGACAAACAGCCAGTCATGCTCAGATTTATACATATGATCAATCAAGAGTCTCCAGTTAACCTTCATTTCTTTGGACCGTGAGAGGAACCCAGAGAAAATCGACTCTGGGAGAACATGTTAACTCCACATAGAAAGGCCCCTGACCTCTGGGATTCAAACCTTCTTTCTGTGACAGATGTGGGCCACTTCAGGCAATAATGGCACCTCTGGACTTCCTGTTGCCCAAAGGATGTGAGAGGTAAGTGGTTAAAGTTTTGTGTGCAAAATATCTTATATTAAGAGAGTCATATGCTGCCAAAGAGATTCGTTTTACTGGATTAGCATGATAATCTAATTTCATATCAGTCATCATCTTTGCTGATTTTATAAGTATTTCTAATATTTCCAGCAGTAGGCCCTACTTCACAGCATTATTATTATTATTATTATTGATGTTGTTGTTTTTGTTGTTGTTAATAATTGTACAGCACTTTTCAAAGCAGCTGTTAAAAAGTACAAAGACAACAAACTAAAAGTATGGGTTAACGTTTCATTTAGTTGCTGTGGATTACACAACCCAACAGCAACAGAGATCAAAAAGACTGCAGGTGACATTTTTTAACTACTCGTGATATTTTTTAAAGGTAAATGGAAACAATTGTTTGTGTTATTTACTATAAATTCGAATTGTGTTTGTCGTCCATTTTAACTCGGTGGCCACCAGATGGCGACATAGCATTATACAGTGCATTTCTATAACCTGAAATGCAGTGACCTCCAGTGTCCAGTAGATGGCACATTGATCTAAACAGTAACAGACTGTCAGATTTTACTCAACCTGCTGCTCAACATGAGGATTAGTTGTTTTACTTGTTGACTTCCCTCTAATTTCTAATCTTAATCTGTACCTTCTGGTTAGATGCTCTTTCCTCAAATTGGGCCTAATCCCCCCCACACAAGATCCTCCTTCATTAAAAGAAATTATGATTCCTGTGAAGTCGGTTAAATCCTGATCAACAGCTGTGAAGTGCACGTGGCTCATATTTAGTGTTAAAGACATTCATCCTGACTAGAGATAGTTACACATTTTTATTTCTTCAATATTAGTTGAGTGATACAATATTCAATTGCTTTTACATAAATTATTCTCATAAACGCATATTGGAACTTAATTGCGCATACAAAAATATACTTGCATACATTTTTGTGGGCATAAAGGTCGCGATTGATTTAAGACATTGTGTGCAAAATAAAGTAAGTATTAAGAGTGTCAGAGACATATGCTACCAAAGAGATTAGTTTAACAGGATTAGCATGGTAATCTTATTTCAGAACAGTCATTTTCTTAGCTGATTTTATTTGTATCTCCTTTATTTCCAGCATCAGGCCCTACATCACAGAATTAATAATAACAATACTACTACTGCTACTCCTATTACTACAACTACTACTAATAATAATAATAAACATTGTACAGCACTTTTCAAAACAGCTGTTACAAAGTACTTCACAATAAGAACAAACAAAAAAAGACAACAAACCATAGAAGGGAACAAGCAAAATAATATAATTTACAATCAAAGACAGCAAATGATTTAAGACAACATTATTTAAGGTTAACGGAAAAATTTAAAAGAAAATTAACTATTCTATAGTTGCTTTCCAAAAAGCAACTATCCCGCTGAGGCCATTTGGTAAAAGTGAGTCTTGAGGGCTGATTTAAAAGCAGCATTGGTAACACTTTTAATTTGGAGGGTTACATCTCTCTTCCTCTCTAACTCCAAAAAAAGCCAGTCTCTATTGAGAGGAAGTAATTCACCTCTCTGTCTTCTCCCTTCTATGAGAGTATAATGAAGTGTCCCCGCTCAGGTTCACACATTTACAACTCATTTTGCATGACTACATCATTTGCTGTTGTCCTGGATTTGGATAGAGTAATGATGTGGTCTGAGTCAAAAAAGATCCCATTACATTTTTGTGCAGATCTGCATCAGGGGGCTGATCCAGGGTTTTGAGATGGAGAAATTTTCAATTCATGTACCTTGATAAAAAAAAACACATTTAGAGGACTGATATTTATGAGTGTGTGAAATAAGATGCATATCCAAATAAATCATGTAAATTTAAATGTTGTGTTTTCATAAGGGGACTATGGACCCTGGTAGTGTGTCCTCTATCATGCCCTTTTAGTTTGAAATGATTTAGGCAATAATAAAACATGCAACCATTTGGTTGGTTTGGCCATTCATGCCACAAGTGCACTCATGATGCAGTAGAAGTCACACAAATACACAGAGCTGATGTAAATGGAAACCATTTAAGTAAAAGAGGTAATTTTTATTTGGAAATGTGTATTTTCTTGGCAGAAAACACATTTGCACAGGTCAACCGAAAAAGGTAGAGTTGTGTTTTTGAATACAGGCTTTGAAAAGCAAACAATAACACATTGGGATGCAAATAGAAATAACGCATGGCTAGCTAAAGAAGCTAGTGACAAACAATGTGACTGAATCCAACACATCTCTACTGAACAACTGATGCTTGCATTTGACAACTTTTCAGAGATAATGTGGCGTTAAAGAGACAACAGCACTGCAGTGTAGGAAACTTTCATACACAGTGTTCCTCTGTGTCTGAACAATGCAGCCTGCACCAGTGGCCTAAGGGGCTGTTGTTGCTAAGGAAGGTTTGCCAGCTATAGGGAGGAAAGTGAAAGAACTGATATGTGAAAACATGGAACCACACACACACACATATAATATGTAACACTCAGAGTTATTACCTAACAGCGTATTTATGACACCAGGCTCAACAGCATTAAAGCAGTGTCCATAGTGCAGCTGGTGTTTCTGTGTAAAACTCTACTTCAGCGTGTGACTCAGTACAGAAGCGTCGTGAAGGAAAGAGCTTCCTTGGCAACCATTTCTGAGCTGACGTAGCCAAGAGGTCATTAGATGGGGAGTGTGTGTGTAAATATGTATGAATATGTTTATGGTTGTGTGGATAAATACTTTTATCCATTTTGGTTGATCATCACCACTTAAAAATGTACTATTGAGGGTTTAGAGGTTTTGGAGACATGGTTATAATTAGATAAGGGCATTATTTGTGATGCCTCTGGTTGGGGTAAGGAGCTTGAGAATACATTATGTCGATGAGAATGTGTGTGTGTGAGAGTGTCTCTGTGTGTGTGTGTGTGTGTGTGTGTGTGTGTGTGTGTGTGTGTGTGTGTGTGTGTGTGTGTGTAGGAGAGAGAGAGAGAGAGCACAGATGATGAGTCAGAGGAGGCTGATTCTGACGTAATCTGCCGACCCCTCCCTCCTTCCTGTTCTCCTACATGGCTTTTCCTGCATGTTCAGGTCAGATCCTGGTTCCCCACAAAACAATAACAATGCATGAATAGATAAATCATAATATCTCATTGTCATCTGGAAAATAGATTTTATATATTAATCTATTTAAATTGAATCATATTCAGTTAGGATTAAATTAATATATTTTGAATGATTTCTTTACATTTCTCATATTTCGTTATTATTATCATATATATTTATTTCTGTCCAATAGGAATCCACACCTCAACAACCCAAACATTCTAAATTAATAATATGTGGTAAGCATATATTAGCAGGAAATCAATATTGAAATTGTAATTTTGTTTCAGGCACTGTGTCGTGACATGGAACTTTTGGTTTGGGGCTTTTGTCAATTAAATAATTTATTTTAATATGTTATATTGTGATTTCACTGTGTTTGTTTCTTTTATTTATAATCAATGTTTTATATCACTGCATATGATTGTAGTCAAACAGATGAGTAGATGAAACAACCTTTCTTTTGTATTTTTTTGAGTTGCAGAGATCTCTTCCCAGCAGTAGATGGACATAGTTGAATGTAGTAATAACCAATAAGGAATTAATAATAAGCCTATGATTAAATCTGGCTCTTCCATAATTTCCCCATATTTCTGTATTATCATATATTTCCATGTTGATTATGTAAGGGCCCCTTCCTGTAGAAATCCACATATAAACCACCAAAACATCCCAAACCATTGGAAACACGTGGTTAGCAAACACTAAAAAGATGTGGCAGGAAATTCACAATTAATTTAGGCAAATGATGATTCGATATTCATGGTATTGTGATTCAGGGGACGGTGGGAGAATAAAACCTAAACGTGCTGTTGGATCAGCCTCCTGCACTTTGACTCAGGGCTTCTTTGCTGCCTCTGCGCAGGCGCACGGGTCTCGATGGAAAACAAGAGCCTGGGATCCAGAGGAATCGACTTCAGGACAAAGTTGATATTTGCGACGTGTTTGAGACGCAAACGTCGCGGAGGATTCTTCCCTTCGGCGGAGGATTAACGTCACGATGGAGGAAAACAGGGAATCAGGCAACGACCCTGGATTCCTCCTCGTCATGTGACCGCCTCTGACCAATCGGAGCGCAGGAAAGGAAGCGGACGGTTCTAGCTTTGTTCGGCTTTTCTTGCAACTTTGTCCCCAAATCGAGCTCGAATCCCGGCTTGCATCGGCCCGTGGGGGCGCGGATCTACCGGAAGAGACGTTTTCATTTGAAAGGATGAAACGAGGAAGTTGAATTTATATTTTTTGCGCAGTGCCACGTGTTCAGGTTTGAGGAAGAGTGCGCTGCTGCGTCACATGACTCCCCTCCCCCCCCCGGCAGCAGAGGGGGAAGAAGGCGGCGGACATGTTGGAGGGAAACGTGCTGGTTAAAGAGAATCCAGCTGGAAGACGACGAGATTATTTGAAGAAAGGTTTCGCTCTGTTTTGGAATTTACCTCTCGACTCTTGTATTTATATGAATCCCAAGTTCCTTTGTTTTTGTTTTACTACCATACTTTACAAAAAGTATTTACTTTTTTTTGTGGATATTTTAACTTTTTAAAAACGTTTTTACGGAATTAGCTCGTGTGAAGTAATCTTGTATTTAACCCTGTGAGGACCAAGTTTAACCTCCGTGGTTTGTTTGAGTGACATTGTGGGGATCTGTAACCTTGCTGTGGGGGATGGGCGCATGTGCTTCTCTAACTCTTATCTGCTGGGTCCTGTAACTTTTTACAGATCTTTATAGATTCGGTGTTTCAGTGGTTTTCGTAGTTGTGGATTCAACAACTCGTGTAAAGCCTTCAAGGCCAGGTATAGTACTTGTATTTCCAAACTGCCTAAGATTATTAATCTTGTGGTTTAAATTGAGATCTTTGTGTTTAGTCGTCAAGTTTGGATCAAAGGAATTCGAAGTTAGTTAAAATGAGTTGTGAGGTCAGTTTTGAAAAGTGCTTCGTCATGCAGCTGGTTTTGGTCTTGTGAGCGTGATACTGGGGCCTTTGTGTGGAAGGAGTTTACTGCGTCGTCATTGTGGATCCAGTTGGATTTGTTCGCTTTATTCTTGAGTAGCGTGTGTTCGACGCCTCATGTGTTTTCCTCTGTTTGCAGCAGCAGAGAAGGCGACTCGTCCTCATGTGTTAACGTTTATCTTTCATGTTTTACTCGAGTTATTTCTTATAATTCGGTTGTAACACTTCAACATGGCGGCGGTGTTGCGGTCGTTCTGGTTAGAGGGGAGAGGCTCTGGGCTCCTCAGGGATACGCGTGACCCGGCGCAAGAACCAATCAGCTCGTTAGTATTCGCGCTGGAAGCCCGCGTTAGACCCGTGTCGTCCAATCATCGTCGTCGCTTTGCACACGTTGACGTAATGTAGTGCGAGGAGGAGGGGGGCTACTTCCATTTTGTACAGGACTCAGAGCGGAGCCAATCACAGGCCGTGTTTCTGTCAGGCAGGACGCGCACAGCCAATAGCATTGCGCCGTTCTCTTGACTGACAGCAGAAACTTGCGAATAGGTGGGCTCGAAAGGCTGTCTTTGTACCTCCCGCGTCAGGGGGCGTGGTGACTTTGATGAGCACCTGGAGCAGCCAATAGGAAGGCAGAGGGCGGTGACATGTCGGTGCAGTGTGGCCAATGGGGTGAACGATGAGTCTATAAAGGAACGGGTGTAGTCGCAGCGTCGCCATTTCAACGAAGCAAACCGGGCGGTGTTTTCGTGGCGGGGCGCGGAGAGCAGCGACGAGCAGAGACGGGTCCTGGGTTCTTAACAATCCGGATCCATCCGGACGGACATGGCCTCGAACCCGCTGCTTGACAGGTATCTACCGGTAAACCGACTCCCAGCTTCCCGCCAGGGGGATTATTTACTCCTTTTCCGTGATTATTCTCTGAGAACCGCAGCCGGTTTGCCCGGTTGCGAGTGGGAGAGAACCGGACGCTGAGTGTGACGCAGGAGGAAGCTCGGTAAAGAGATACGAATCTGTGCGGAGGAACTGTTAAGTGTCCGCGGGTTGAATCGAGCTGCTGCTCGGTCGAGGCGCCATCTTCCGCAGCGCTCTGCCGCTGGCCGCTCTCCCGCTGCCTGCTAGTTGTGCTAGCTGTTAGCATTAGCTTCAGACCCCAGCGCTCCACCGCTCTATGCGACTCGCAGGCGGTGTGAGTTGTTAAAGAGTCCGTGTGTCACTGATCTGATGCAACTGCCCGACACAACAATTTAAGTGTAGCATGCAGCGTTAGCAGGTGCTGATTTATAACTGGACCATGGTATCGTATAGGCGGTTAGTGGTGTAGCGGGCAGAGGAGCGAGGTCACGCCGGTGTTTCGACTCGTTCCGCCTGTTGTTATTGTAGCCATGTGACGGTGAGTGTTGTGTACCGGTAAAACAACACTGCGTGTAAGCCCCGGGTTAACTCCACTAACCGTACCAGTTCCATCACCGTTATTTATATATGGTTCATCACTAAGATCTGAATGTGAGCAGGAGGACGGATGTTGTTGCTCCAGTTTGAGGTGTGCTTATCGGGGGTGTTGGGTGTTACAGTCGGTTGCCTGGTTACAGCCCTGGAAGTCGCACAAGCGTTAGCATTAGCTGTAATTGTCGTAAAGATTTTTTTCAAATATCATTAAAGAACTCCACCGAATACCATTTTTTTTGTAAATTTTAACCTGATCAATCATTAATCATCTTCTTCTTCCAAATCATATGTATAGTATTATTTTCACTTTACAGTTTAAGATTAACTCTTGTTTTTGTTTAGGGATGTTAATGTTATGTACATACTTTCCCCCTTTTAATAATAAAGTACACTAACTGTCAAAATGTGTTTCCAAAAGTTGTATCATTCAAAAAGGCCTACCTTGCCATTAAAAATACATAATTCAAATATGTGCAGTTATCGCTTACAGTCCTGTCTTCATACATGTCAACTATTACTAAATATTTTCAAGGTCAGCTAAGTTAACAATTATTGTTGCTCAAATGGTTAATCAGGGGTACAGGTGGTAGACGTGCCCCCCCCATGTGATCACAGTATGATGTAAACACTGCAATACTCTTCAATATTTGCATCAGTTCCTTCAAGGTCACTCACTATACAGTGTAAACAGACTGGAAGTAGCCTCGGTGTGTATTTATCCCTGGAACACATCTTGTCAAGTCAGTAAGTCACCGGAGATGGTGACACTTCAGTTTGATGATTAAATTTCATTGACCTCAAAATGGGTTCTGTTGTTTTTCCAGCAGGGACATTGATTCCTTTGTGATATCATTGACATGCAAAATAAATTCAACACTCACGTGTATATCACCAGTATGACTCAATACCTTTTCAACCTGGTGTTGGCGGAGGTGAGGGAGTTGTGTTGTGTTTGTACCTGTGGACATATAACATTTGCGTGGAGTCACCAACACAGTAACACTTAGGTGATCTTAACATAACGGTAAGTTGTGTCAACATTATTTCTTCACAAAGTTGCTCTTGGTATTGAAGTGTCAACATCCCCTAAGAAGGCAGGCGGTCGGTGGGGGGGTAGACTTGTACAGCTGCTGGGAGTTCTCAGAAGTAAATCAGCCGTCACTGAACTCCCTCTGCTGATCAAAGCCAGCATAACCACATCCCAGGTTTCTTGAGTGTTCTGTAGAGATTAGGCTTGCTTACAATACCTGTGCAAAATTATTCTGCAAGGTGCAGAATAAGTATATGATAATATTAGATGTGGCGGTCCATGGCACAACAAGGTGTCAGAAGATATCTGTAGCAAGGCAGAGTGGCTGGTAGGAAACAAGTTTCCCAGCCTGCTGATGGTAATCTGGAGAAGTCTCGTCCTGAATAGTCCAGTCATTACTGTAACATGGCAGCTGAAGCTCCACCCATGATCCTTTGGGAGACCAGTGAGTTTTTTTTCCTTCAGGGAAATGAGGGTGGAGTTTCTGTGTGTGTAACTGGTGACATAGACAAAGCGGAGGAAGTGGTGGTCATGCCTGTTCTCCCAGGGCTGTGAGTGCTGATATGGCAGGAGTACATTCCAAGTCAGGCGGATGTCTGCCTGCTGAGTAATGTAAAGAATGTGCACCTTGTGAAGGGGATTTGCATCATACATTATGCAAGTGGGTGGTGCTGAAGGATAAATAAGAGTGGATGTCAACTAGGGGACACTACATTACTAAGATGACACAATAACATACTATATTTTTTATTTATGGGCCTGATATTATGAATCCATTAATACTGAGAAATAACACTTTGAGTGTATGCAGATACCACTTTCCACTTTAAATATAAAATATATAAAAATATAATAAAACTATTTCTTACACTCAGACATGCTGCAGGTTAGCATCATCCAAGCAGAAGTTGAGACAAAGGTCATGCTTTTTTGGTTTAATTCCATCTCTTTTGTAAGTTGCTGTAAATGCTATCGATGAACCTGGTTACATTTAATACACTGGGCTCATTTCATAACTAAGAAATGGATGGCGTTGTATTAGGGTTGATTAATAGACAATGAGTTTTCTAAGGTTTGGCAACTTGGATAAACAGCTCATTGGTTTTTCAACTATGCTCCCCACAGCTCCCACATCGGGCTTGATGTTGGCATAATGGGAGTCACACAGATGGACCAGGGCACAGCAGGAAAACGCATCCGAAAACCTTCACTGCTCTACGAGGGCTTTGAGAGTCCAGGGATGCCCACCATCAGTCAGATGGCCCAATCGGGACCCCCTCACCCGCTGGTGAAAGACCCCAACCGGGATGGAAAGATGACAAACCAACTTCAGTTCCTGCAAAAAGTCCTGCTCAAGTCCTTGTGGAGGCACCACTTTGCCTGGCCCTTCCACGAACCTGTAGACGCAGCCAAGCTCAGCCTGCCTGTGAGTGTGAACTGTGTGAAATCTGACATTAACAACAAGCTCAATGTCCAGTGTGGTGTCTCGCTGCCGGGGGGGTCAGGGCGGGACTTAGACAGGCTATTCCAGGATGACAACAGGTTTATCTTGTGGCGCTGTTAAAAACATCCTCTGAAGACCTCTCCCTACCAGCCAATTTGACCATTACTGTTAGTGGACATTATCATCTATTTTATCATCAAAATTACTGTGACTAGAAGGATATCAACACCAGTTCCACCACTACAGGCTAATATAACTGGTTTTGAATCTGTATAGAACCACGGTTAAGAAGTAATCTTAAGAAGTTTTCTATCCTTTTTCATGACTTGAAAGTGTCTGTCTTCCTCCAGGACTATCACAAGATCATCAAAACTCCCATGGACATGGGCAGCATTAAAAGGAGATTGGAAAATAATTTCTACCGCAGTGCCAGTGAGTGCATGCAGGACTTCAACACCATGTTTACCAACTGCTACATTTATAACAAGGTAAGAGAGTGCGTGTGAGAGAGAGAAATAACCCGGTAACAGATTGTCTGATGCCTGCCAGAAAAGTGCTGCTTGTTGTCTTGAGAACTTGCAAAAATGCAGTTTTCTTTATCCACAAACCAGAGACATTTGTTAAAAGTTTCTGGTGTTGTAAACTTCCTCCTCTGCAGCCTACAGATGACATAGTGCTGATGGCCCAGTCCCTGGAGAAGGCGTTCCTACAGAAAGTTGCTCAGATGCCCCAGGATGAGTTGGAGCTTCCCTCAGCGCCTCTACGGAGCAAACCAGTCAAACCTGGCAAAAAGGGCAGAGGAAATGCAGGTGAGTCCTGGCTGCAAGAAAGAAAAAAAACTAAAACAGATGTATGACCACAATTCAGGTTACTTAATATTTTAGTTAATGCTAATATTTTCGGTAGTTTTTCCTCACTCTTGTTGAGGGTAAGGAGCAGAGGATGTCGCACCTTGTTAAGATCTGTGAAACTTTGTGAATCTGGGTTATCCAAATACAATTTGATGGATTGAGTCTCCCCCCTTTTCTCCCAGTCTCTGGAGGAGTGACAACAGCTCATCAGGTCCCAGCTGTCTCCCAGTCAGCGTACTCTCCTCCCACCCCAGAAACACCCGACTCCATTCTCTCCACCCCCCCACAAACACTTATGAGCAAGAGCTTGCCCTCTGTTCTTCCAACTGAACAGAGTATCCCCACCATTACAAGTCTGCCTCCCACCCAGCCCACTGCTAAGGTAACAGCTGACTGTTTGATCCTCGGTAGGCTCTGGACTCTAAACTATGGACCCAACACTCATCTAACCTTTCCTTTTTTCAATTACAGAAAAAGGGTGTGAAGAGGAAAGCAGACACAACCACCCCAACCACTGTAGCCATGCCAATCATGAGCACAATGGGTGTCAGTGGCATCAGCCTTGGGATGGGC
Source organism: Limanda limanda (assembly GCF_963576545.1). Classification (NCBI taxonomy): domain Eukaryota; kingdom Metazoa; phylum Chordata; class Actinopteri; order Pleuronectiformes; family Pleuronectidae; genus Limanda; species Limanda limanda. The sequence continues at coordinate 21,085,770 of NC_083654.1, forward strand.
GCTGGGCACAACTCGCCACTCACCCTGACTTCTCTTGAGGTGGACCATAACTCCAGCCTGGGGATGAACCAAGGCCTCAGCATCAGCCAGGGGATGGGGATGGGAATGGGGATGAGTATGGCCATGGGAATGGGCCGTGGAACAGTGATGATGGGTTCCAAATCATCAGGAAACAGCAGGAGAGGAGTAAGCGGCCGACCCATCAAGCCTCCCAAGAAGGATTTACCAGATTCCATTCTGCCGCCACCGGTGCGCCGCAGCAAGCTGAGCCCTCAGCTACGCTACTGCAGCGGGGTCTTGAAGGAGCTGCTGTCGAAGAAGCATGCAGCGTACGCCTGGCCGTTCTATAAGCCCGTCGATGCCTCAACACTCGGTCTCCACGACTACCACGACATCATCAAACAGCCCATGGACCTCAGCACCATCAAGGTACTTGTGTTAGAAAAACACAAACCGCTGTTTTCCAGTCCTGCAGTTCACAGTAGCAGATGAATCCAAACAATACAATACTGTTCCATCGCCATCATGTGGCGTCTGCCGAGATAAAAATATTAAAAACAGTCAAAAAGCAAATCATTTCAATACGCTATGTAATTAAAATCAGTGAACAGGACAATTCCAATCCCTAATGTTTCTGAAATTCAGAAGTAAACTCAAATCAATTTTTCTTTCTTGTCGTTAGCTCAAGATGGACGGCAGAGATTATCGTGATGCGCATCAGTTCTCTGCAGACGTCAGACTGATGTTCTCTAACTGCTACAAGTACAACCCCCCTGATCATGATGTGGTGGCCATGGCTAGAAAACTCCAGGTTAGTCTCCAGATTTCACTGATACCATTTTTAATTGTTAGATATGTTGCACAAGTTCATTGCCTCAAATCCTCGATGTTCCTGCTTGTAAACTGGTCCACGACCAACTGCTTTTCTTCATTTTAGGATGTCTTTGAATTCTGCTTTGCAAAGATGCCAGACGAGCCTCCGGCACCACCGAGCTCATCGTCCTCCTCGTCCTCGTCCTCTTCCTCATCTGAGAGTGAGCCCAGCAGTGAGAGTGAGGAGAGCGAGAGCAGCCCGAGCTCTGACTCTGAGGAGGAGAGGGCCAACCGGCTGGCGGAGCTGCAAGAGCAGGTTTGTACTTGACTCTAGGCCAGAGCAGGAAAACCGGAAGTCATAAAGTTTTAATTTGGCAAGACCCTTATTATGAACCTGTCTGTCTCTCTTCAGCTGAAAGCCGTGCACGAGCAGCTCACTGCACTCTCCCAGGGCCCCATCGTCAAACCTAAGAAAAAGAAAGACAAGAAAGACAAGAAGAAAAAGAAGAAGACTGTAGAAAAGGAGAAGCATCGGAGGATAGAGGAGGAAGAGCTGCCGCCGGTAAGGCCTCCAAAAACACCCAAAATTACCAAAACCCCAAAATCGAAGAGCAAAAGCGCTGTGGCCGTACCTGTTATACCGATCAAGAAGGCCCCGAGCAAGAAAAACAACAAGAGCAAGTGAGTACTGACACCGAGTGGACAAAGTTGGAACTGATAGCAAATGTTGCAAGTTGGATCAGGTTTTCTCAGGAGCTTTGTTCATGAGGAAACTGAAGAGAGACTGAATCCAGATTGAAATAGTCATCCCTGTTCAAAATTTGCACTTATTTAAAAGGATATTATATAATGTTATATTGGCATTTTTGGATTCTCGTCTTATAACCGACTCTCTATCTTTCTCCACCTCTCCTGACGTCCACTAGAGCCAAGAAGAGCCGCATGATGTTTAACTTGCCTCAGCCGGTCCATGAACCCATAGTGAGTCACTTTGACTCTGACGAGGAGGAGGAGACGGCGCCCATGTCGTATGATGAGAAGCGTCAACTCAGCCTGGACATCAACAAGCTGCCTGGCGAGAAGCTGGGCCGCGTGGTTTACATCATCCAGTCCCGAGAGCCTTCACTCAGAGACACCAACCCCGAGGAGATCGAGATCGACTTCGAGACGCTGAAGCCCTCAACGCTGCGGGAGCTGGAGAGATATGTCATGACGTGTCTGAGGAAGAAACCTCGAAAGCCATATGGTGAGTAGCACAAGCGCCGATATCATATGTTTCGCCTTTTTGATTATAATGTTTAGATGCTGGCGTGTGTTAAAGTGCACTTAGGTTGATGTAAAATACAGATTCTTTGAAAATGTAACACACATTTTAAGCCTTGGCGTTGGAGCTGTACATCTTTGAAAATGTGCGCTCGTCTTATTGATACTATACTTTTCTATTTGCATGTAGCAAGTAAACAGAACATGGCTGGCAAGTCCCGGGAAGAGCTCACTCTGGAGAAGCAGCAGGAGCTGGAGAGAAGGTTGATGGACGTCAGCGGGCAGCTGAACTCTGGAAAGAAACCTCCCAAGAGCAAACGTGAGTGATGCAGCTCATTAGAACACAAACCTCCACCAAGACACAACAGTCAAACTGCTCTGAGCTGCTCACACTCACAGATATCAGGCCTCTGCATGTGTCTACGTGCAGCATGTTTTCAATGTGCTGATATTATATGTTGACCTAACAAATCTTTATCTGATGATTATTTTCATTTGAAATGGCAGTAGACTCTTGAGTGTTCATCACATGTTCTTGACCGTTTGTGTGATTCTTTCCCCAGCAGAGAAACCTGCGACAGACACCAACACCCAGCCGGCACGCCTCAGCGCCAGCAGCTCGTCCTCGGACTCCTCTTCATCATCCTCTTCCTCCTCATCCTCAGACACAAGCGAATCCGACTCCGGCTGAGAAGCGGCAGGTGTTCCACGTCACAGGGGTCACGTGAAGGACCCTTAATGTCTCGATTACAAACCGAGTGGACTGAGCTGTAGTAGATCCACCGATGATGGAGCCGCAGGGCGGTTCGGACGGAACCGGCAGGAGACAGAACTGGTCCAACTCCTCAACGAGTGTCCAACCTAGACGGAGAGGGGCGGGGCTCTCACTGCGCTCGGCTCATTCATCCAGACCTGGACAGCAAACTTTGAGGGTTGATGAATGGATGGATCGTAGGAGACTCTTAGAAACGTCCTGCCGCTCTCTGGAGAACCGGCCTCGTCGTGCAGAGGGAGAAATGTCCTGCGAACAAAGGAGAAGAGCGGTGGATGCTTTGGAGGGATAAAGGTGCTAGAGCCAGAATCTGTCTTATTTCTGGCGATAATTTTCCTTCTTACCGAGCTCCCTGTCCTAATGCTGTATAGACGAGATGTACAGTTATATAAAAATCTATTTTTCTTTTATAAAGAAGCATTTTAATGAGCTAATTTATTCCCTCATTCTGGGAAAGATGTTCTGGCGTGGGGCGGAGTTGTGGTTTGTTTAGTTTTTTGGGGGGTTAACAAAGAGGGGAAGTGTGTGTGTGTGAGAGAGAGAGAGAATGAGTCATGTATGTGTTTGCATGCACATGCGTGAGTGTGTGACCCGGCACCACGAGTGCAGCCTTGTGAAATCCCTCGTAGTTTTGACGCAGGCGTTGAAAACCGGTCTGCACGCAGAAGCACCTTGGTTCAGCAGAAAACAGAATGCATGCAATACAGAGGAGCTGGCAACACCTGCATACTTATGTACTACTTTACTGCATCCTAGTGTACTCATGTTCTCGTTTAAAGGGTTGGCCACTGTACAGAAATGTGACATAACGCATCAGTTTGTATGTTAATATTTCTGTTCTCATGTTGGCTGTTTTTTTTTTCATCCCCTTTTTCAATTTCTCTGTAAACGTTTTGCTTTTTCTCTCTCTGTGACCAATCTGCTAATAAATGGTGAGGACGTGTCTTGTCCACTCACCCGTTCCGAAATAACATCCTGGTTCTTCTGATTTCTTCTGCAGTTTGATTTTGCCAAGACTTCAGTTCCAACAAGTAGGAGGAAAAAGCTTTTACTTTTATGTTTTTTTGATATTTTAATCATTAGTTTAAGCGTTAAGGTTCTGGATTGATTTTCATGAGCCGCCTGTTCTCAATGCTGCGGTGTCGCTAAAGTAAAAGTGCTTCTCAAACAACTCAAAGATCAACGGCAGCTCCTGAATGAGCAGAGTTTCATTAAAGAGTCATTTTACTGATTGGTGTGATTTGAAATCGCAGTAAAAGACGTTTTTTACCAAGATGTGGAGAGATTCCTTTCTTCTCCAGATGATAAACAACATAAAGAAAGTAAAGTTGCTGGCGGAAACATGAAAGTGTGTTCTATTAATTATAGGATCGTAGGTAAAAAAAGTTGTTTTCATGTGAGTAATAAAGATGCACTGTTGGTTTTGGTGGAAATACTAAAAAGTGATTTAGGTTATGGGGTTTTTTCCTTTTCTTTTAACATTGTCTGAATTGAGTTTAGATGATTGTGTTTGATTATTTATTTGAACAGATTCGTTTTTCTTTTCATAATTCTGAAAGTTATCAAAAGCTTTTAAGTTAAAGTCTGAAATGTGAAACAAGTCAGTTAAACTTTGGGGATTGTAGAAGTGTAAATATTTTACAGTCTCATATCTATAAGCATGTTTTTCTTTCCTCTTCAGTAACTTAGTTCAGAGTTTTTTCTTTGGTTTCTCTTCTGAGACTAGAATACTCCAGTTGTCAGTTTCATTCTTTTGCAGTTTGTCAGCAAGCTTTGTGTCTCTGTCATTTCATCTGAACATCTGTACAGAAATAAACTGAGACGTTTGTCTTTACACCGACTGCCAAGACATTTTATTCAAGTTTATAACAGGGAAGAGTGAGTTTGAAGAAACATCGAAGAAAAAGATAATTTTTTATTCTTCAGCACTGATAATATTTCTGCTATAAATGAGGAGTCTGTCAGGGCCATGAAACTTGTCTATGCTGCTTTTTTAGTGTCAACATTTATAGTTTTGACAGAATTTTGTATCCTTGATTTGACTTCAGTGGAGAGAGTTTAGTTTAACTTAGTCAATTTTACAATATTATTATTTAATTTAAATTGTATATACTTATATCCATCAAATGAAAGACAAAAAGAAAACAGAAGCTTAATGACGATGAAGAAATGTAACAAATAATTTGTGATGAATTAATCTCCCTCTTGTGGACAAAGTGCGTCACTACAACTAAACGGTACAGAAACTAGTCTTATTTTTTAGTGCTTCCCGGGAGTAGTTGTATTCTGTTGTTTTAACTTGATCAATGATGTGCAATTCATTCACTGTAAATATCCTCACGCTGCATATATTTCTTATCTATTTACTCTGTTTATAGCTGTTTAATTACATTCATATATTTCTATATATATATTTTATATTCCTTACACTTAAGTATTGCATGTTACTTACTACTATTTAAGATTATCTTATTTTATTTTATTATGAACCTTTAATCTGTTGTGACCAGTTTTTAAGTATTTTTTGTCACTTTAAAGTTATTCGCTATTCAGACGGACAATAGTTTTATTTTGTAAAGTGCTCACCGGAACAGTGGTATTCTGTTATTTCAACTTGATCAATAAAATCTCCCTCTGGTGGTCACAGTGCGTCACTACAACTGCACTGTTCAGACATGAGTGTAAATTCGTCGGTGGGTCTTTCTGCCCTCTAGCGGCGACAATGAGGAATTACACTACTAGTGTCAAGTTAGATATACTTCAATAAAGAAAATATTTCCGATAAGTGATTTCAGAACAAAAGAGGAACGACAGACGAAAGTGAGATGACGGTGTGTGATTCTCGGTAAACGGAGCCTCAGTAAACTGGAGATGATTCGTGAGAGTTAATTTCCACAGTTTAGATCCAGCAGCTTCATGTTTATAAACTTTTAACGATTCGTGATTCATTAACGGAACCGGAAATGAAACCAAACACTCGGTGTTTTGGTGCCCTCAAGTGGACAACCCTGAAACTACAACAACACGAGAGGACTCCATCATGGCGGCCGCTGTGAGGTGTGAGACTCTTGTCGAGGCTGACTCTGGTGATTCATTAACAGAACTAGAAATAAAACCATTCACTGGGTGTTTTGACTTTTGGTTTCAGGAAGTTAAATTGTCCTGATTCATTATCCTTATATTTTAAATGAGATCATTTTAACTTAACGAGACGAATCAAGGCTGAAAAACTGAAAGTTAAGTGAAGTAAAAGCCGCAGACTTCTGATCTTTTTAACTTTTAATAAAAAACCTTTCTTTAATTTAAACTAATAGCATCCAATGAAAGACAAAATATTACACTCAAACTGTTTTATACACTGAAAGTAAAATTAAAATACTTTTCAGAAATAACACCCCAAATAAAACGGTTTTTATTGTGTGTTAATCACAGTAAAGGTGCAGTGAATAGACCAAAACCTGTATTGAGAATAATCTTTACTGTGAGTTAAACATTATCCTGATGATAATTTGCTCTAAAAATAATAAATAAATAATAAAAAAATCTGTTTAAGCAAATTATATCTCGGCTGTGCAATATTCACTTTGCTGTATTCATCTGTCTGTGCAATATAAACGGTTCATGTGCAATTCATTCACGGAAAATATCCTCATACTGCATATATTTCTTCTTTATTTGCTGTGTTTATAATAGTTTAATTACATTCATATATTTCTATATATATTTTTATATTCCTTACACTTAAGTATTGCATGTTACTTATAACTTGCTGATGTCTTTTTGAATCTTGCTGCTGTAAAACAGCAAATTTCCCCATTGTGAGACTAATAATGATTAACTTATCTTATTTTCTTATGCACCTTTAATCTGTTGTTATCTGACTCGTTAAAATGTACTGGTTGATAAACCTTTAAACCTTTAAAAAGTATACATGAGTATTTTCAACTTGGGTGAAGTATTTATGACTGTGTGTGCCGGAAGAAGTTGTATTCTGTTATTTGAACTTGATCAATAATCTCCCTCTGGTGGTCATAGTGCGTCACTACAATTGAACTGTTCAGACACTTGTTTTATTTTTTAAAGTGTTTACCGGAAGTAGTTGTATTCTGTTATTTGAACTTGATCAATAATCGTCCTCTGGTGGTCATAGTGCGTCACTACAGCTACTGTTCAGACATGAGTTTAAATGTGACGTTGGGGCTTTCTGCCCTCTAGCGGCGACAATGAGGAACTACACGACCAGTGTCAAGTTAGATATACTGCAGGAAAATATTTCCGATAAGTGATTTCAGAACAAAAGAGGAACGACAGATGGAAGTGAGATGACGCTGAGTGAATATCGGTAAACGGAGCCTCAGTAAACTGGAGATGATTCGTGACGGTTCATTTCCACAGTTTAGATCCAGCAGCTTCATGTTTAAAAACTTTAAACGACTCGTGATTCGTTAACGGAACCGGAAATGAAACCAAACACTCGGTGTTTTGGTGCCCTCAAGTGGACAACCCTGAAACTACAACAACACGACAGGACTCCATCATGGCGGCCGCTGTGAGACTCGTGTCGAGGCTGACTCTGGTCACCGGTACATTTAGACTTTAACACACTTTCTAATGTTTTTAGACGAATATACAGAGAACATGTGTCGATGTCCTGACGTGTTTTCAATCTTTTTATTTACATCAACTTGACCAGTTCAACCGAGTTTAAATGAGCCTGAGGTTTTGTTGTGGAACTTTGCTGCAGTTGGTTTAGTTTTAGTTTGTGAACTTTCTTACAGGAAGTTAAATCTTCCTGATTCATTATCATTATATTTTATATAAGTTCAGTTTTAACTTAACGAGACGAATCAAGGCTGAAAAACGGAAAGTTAACTGAAGTAAAAGCCGCAGATTTCTGATCTTTGTAACTTTTAATAAAAAACCTTTCTTTAATTTAAACTAATAGCATCCAATGAAAGACAAAAAGAAAACAGAGGTTTAATGAACATGAAGAAATCAGAAATATAACATAAGTATTACACTTCAATCTGTTTTATACACTGAAAGTAAAATTAAAATACTTTTCAGAAGTAACACCACAAATAAAATGTTTTTAATTGTGTGTTAATCACAGTAAAGGTGCAGTGAATAGCACAAAACCTGTCATGAGAATAATCTTTACTGTGAGTTTTATAGAAAGCTTAACATTATCCTGATGATAATTTTCTCTAAAACTAATAAATAAATAATAAAAAAATCTGTTTAAGTAAATTAAATCTCAGCTGTGCAATACTCACTTTGCTGTATTCATCTGTCTGTGCAATATAAACGGTTCATGTGCAATTCATTCACTGAAAATATCCTCACACTGCATATATTTCTTTTTTATTTGCTCTGTTTATAATAGTTTAATTACATTCATATATTTCTATATATATTTTTATATTCCTTACACTTAAGTATTGCATGCAGGGCCGGGTCTAGACAGGCATGTATGAGGGGGCAGCCACAAATCTTGAGGGGGCATTGTGCTTTATTATATTATTATTATTATAAATTGGGATTTAGTTTGAGGGGGCACAACATTTATTTGAGGGGGCCAGGCCTCCTCTTGCCCCTGCCTAGACCCGGCCCTGATTGCATGTTACTTATAACTTGCTGATGTCTTTTTGAATCTTGCTGCTGTAAAACAGCAAATTTCCCCATTGTGAGACTAATAATGATTAACTTATCTTATTTTCTTATGCACCTTTAATCTGTTGTTATCTGACTCGTTAAAATGTACTAGTTGATAAACCTTTAAACCTTTAAAAAGTATAAATTAGTATTTTCAACTTGGGTGAAGTATTTATGACTGTGTGAACCGGAAGAAGTTGTATTGTGTTATTTGAACTTGATCAATAGTCTCCCTCTGGTGGTCACAGTGCGTCACTACAACTGAACTGTTCAGACACTTGTTTTATTTTTTAAAGTGTTTACCGGAAGTAGTTGTATTCTGTTATTTGAACTTGATCAATAATCGCCCTCTGGTGGTCATAGTGCGTCACTACAGCTACTGTTCAGACATGAGTTTAAAAGTGACGGTGGGGCTTTCTGCCCTCTAGCGGCGACAATGAGGAACTACACGACCAGTGTCAAGTTAGATATACTGCAGGAAAATATTTCCGATAAGGGATTTCAGAACAAAAGAGGAACGACAGACGGAAGTGAGATGACAGTGTGTGATTCTTGGTAAACGGAGCCTCAGTAAACTGGAGATGAGTCGTGACGGTTCATTTCCACAGTTTAGATCCAGCAGCTTCATGTTTATAAACTTTAAACGACTCGTGATTCGTTAACGGACCCGGAAATTAAACCTATCACTCGGTGTTTTGGTGCCCTCAAGTGGACAACCCTGATACTACAACAACACGACAGGACTCCATCATGGCGGCCGCTGTGAGACTCGTGTCGAGGCTGACTCTGGTCACCGGTACATTTAGACTTTAACACACTTTCTAATGTTTTTAGACGAATATACAGAGAACACGTGTCGATGTCCTGTTTCTGTTTGAATGACGTGTTTTCAATCTTTTTATTTACCAACTTGACCAGTTCAACCGAGTTTAAATGACCTCTGAGGTTTTGTTGTGGAACTTTGCTGCAGTTGGTTTAGTTTTAGTTTGTGAACTTTCTTTCAGGAAGTTAAATTGTCCTGATTCATTATCATTATATTTTATATGAGATCAGTTTAAACTTAACGACACGAATCAAGGCTGGAAAACTGGAAATGAAGGGAAGTAAAAACAGCAGAATTAACCTTAATAATAATCAAAGCTGCAACTTGTCCTAACAAAGTACTTTTTTAAATAGCTGTTTGTACTGTGGTTTTATTTGGTTTGTCGTTTTAGCTGATATAATAATGTATGAAGATTATAATTATAGTAATAATTCTCTCAAATCACTTTTTAAAACGGTAGCCTACCGTTACAATGAGGACAAATTAAAAACAAGAAAACCAAACTTTAAAGATAACACACAAAGTCGTACATTGTGATTTAATACGAAAGACGGAAAATGATTTAAATACAAAATGAAAAGTCAAAGACAACAGATCAGTCTCATAAAGATGATGTAGAAATATTCTCTGAGAAATCAAGGAAAATGTCGATGAAACGCCTCAAATCTCATCATGTTAAAGAACGTGCTGTGCTCCTCTCACCCAGGCGGAGGCAGCGGGATCGGACGCGCGGTGTGCCAGCGCTTGGCGTCTGAAGGCGCCTCCGTGGTGGTCGCTGACATCAGTGAGGAGTCGGCCAATGAGACGCTGGGCAGCCTGCAGAGAGACCTCAGAGGGCAAGGTCACATGGCGTCTGTGGTGGACGTCTCGTCGAAAGAGAGCGTGACCAAGCTGATCACTAGTATACAGGTGTGTGTGTGTGTGTGTGTGTGTGTGTGTGTGTGTGTGTGTGTGTGTGTGTGTGTGTGTGTGTGTGTGTGTGTGTGTGTGTGTGTGTGTGTGTGTGTGTGTGTGTGTGTGTGTGTGTGTGTGTGTGTGTGTGTGTGTGTGTGTGTAACATTTTCACAGAAGCACATGACATCTCGCTTGATTTCCTTCTTTCTCTCTGTCCTGCTCTTGCTCTGCAGACTCGTTTCTTCCAGCCTCCCTCGGTGTGTGTGAACGCAGCCGGCATCACCCAGGACGACTTCCTGCTCAACATGACGGAGGAGCAGTTCGACAAAGTCATCCAGGTCAACCTGAAGGTGCGTTTCTGTGACTGCTCTGTGATCCATCGAGGACGAGAACAGGCTCGACAACAAAAGTGTTTGATTCTGTAAAGTCAGAGGATTCAGAGAAAATGATTAAAAGCTGTTTCCTGACAGAACCGGTTGAAGTGACCTTTGCTCTCCCGTCTCTCAGGGTTCCTTCCTGGTCACGCAGGCCGTGGCTCAGGCCCTGGTGGCCTGTGGAGCAACCAAAGGATCCTTGGTGACTGTCGGCAGCATCGTGGGGAAGGTGAGACTCCAGCAGGCCTCATCCTCACCTTCTCACATCTCAATAATCATCTGAAACTTAGAGGCTTTTGTGCAGAAAAGCTGAAATATAAACTGACATTTTTCAAACTGTCAAAAGATGAAGTTTGTTGTGTTTTGTATTTTCCTTTTTAGGTGGGAAACATTGGACAGGCAAATTATGCCGCCTCTAAATCCGGAGTGGAAGGTTTAACCAGAACTGCAGCCAAAGAGCTGAGCAGGTGAGAAGACGACAGGTCGACTCACACGCAGCAGACGGGCTCATTTCAACCTGCTCTCTCGTCTGCAGGTTCGGGATCCGGTGTAACTGTGTGCTGCCGGGGTTCATATCCACGCCCATGACGGATAAGGTTCCGGAGAGAGTTATCACCAAGGTACACGATACACACAGGGTCAGAACTACCTCATCTACCAGAGAAAACTCAGTGTTATACAGTTAAACAGTTAAATAGCTCTAAAGTTATAATAAGGTTTAACTGTTTTAAATTCACAGTAGAAAACAGTAGAATGTCCCTGAGCTCAAACCTTTTAAAGTCTGACAAATCTACAAATTCGTCATATGGACTTTGCTCTAAACGATTGTTCATATAAACTCTTGATTCTCGACTGAATCCACATTGTCTCAGCTCCACGCTGGTGCTGGATTCAGCTGAGTCGCTCTAATTGTTACTGAAGAGCTCCTGAAGAGAATCACACACGTCTGAGTCTGTGTGAAGTCTCTGTTCTCTGTGACTCTGCAGTGACGTCCTGTGTTTCAGATGAAGTCTCTGGTGCCGATGGGACGAATGGGAGAACCTGCAGGTCGGTGAAGTTCTGCTCGTTGATTCCTTTCATCTCTTTGTTAAGATGTTTAAAATCAGTTTCCATTGAACAACACTTTTAACACGAGTTTTATCTTCAGTATGTTTTATTATGAGTTTCTGTCCCGGCTTGTATTTGGTGTGAAGGTGTTTATGTGTCGGTGCTAGTGACATCTAGTGGTGACACCTGGCAATGACACCTATGCTTTTGTTCTCCAATTATTTACCACCAGGAATCCTTTCAAGAATAAAAACTAACTAAATATACATCGTACAAGATATTTACGGTTCTATGGTCCCAACGAACTTTAAAACCAGGATTTAAAAAAAGATGAACCAGCTCAAATAATTTCTTAGTGGACATAAAACCCTTTGAAGTATAAGTGGAAGGTTATAAATTCCTCCCTCTTCACTCCATGATGCTCCTCCTCTTCCTCTTCCTCCACCTCCGTCCTCTCCGCTGAGTAAAGAAAAACCTTGTGGATTGTCCCTGTTGATCTGAAATGCTCCGTTTCCGTCCTCACTCGTCTTTGCTCTCCTGTCTCCAGAGGTCGCTGATGTTTGTGCGTTTCTCGCCTCCGACGACTCCCGTTACATCACGGGCGCGAGCATCGAAGTCACAGGTGAGTGTCCGAGCTGCTCCTGTAGAAACACACGAGCACTTTGCATCTCTCTTGAGTAGAAGTTACACATATGTCGACTTTTTATTCAAGCGACAAACGCTTAAATATGCAAATAATGTTCAACACATTTTTAAAAGTTAGGTGATAAAACTCAACTCATGTCTGTCTCTGTGTCAGGTGGACTTTTCATTGGCTGAATCAAACGTCCGTCACGCTGCTGAAGACCAATGGGAGGAGAGCTCCTTCGTAGTTCATTTAATTATTAAAGGGAAGAGATTCTGCTGTTTGTGGCTCTTTGATCACCGTTGACTGTGTTTTACAAATCATGCACTTAAGTGTAAAGATTGTTTTTGTGATAATAAATACCTGATGTTTGTGTAGAGGAAGTCGTGTTGTGTTTTTAATTTGAATCTGTAAAGTTAATCACCGTCTCCGGCTCAGAGAAACTGATCAGAAATCCCCTGGAGGAGAAGCTGAAAGTGGCCACAAGAGGTCGCTGTTGTAATGGCTGGTGTGAAGCCAGTAGAAACACTGATCTCACAACCAAACCACGATTCAATGAAAACACTGCAAATAAAAATAAAAGTTGGAAATCTGCAAATGTAAAGACATTTTTTTGGTGTTGAGTTACTGTTGTAAACTATCATGTGGATAAAATAAATAATCCTGAAAAAGATTTTAGGTAAAATCGTCTAAAATCACCTCAAAACAAAGATTTGATTCGTGAGCATCTCTACAGTGACACAGCTGGAGGCTAACATGCTAACCACACGCTAACAGTGTCTTTTATAAGTTTGGCACAAACAGTTTTTTTATAATAGAGGAACAACAGAAAAATTAATAGCTAACGATTAAACAATAAAATAAAATCCTGGATCCACATCCTGTCCAAAGGAGAAACAGCGCAGCCTTGTGGCCATCTGCAGTAAGACAACATTCTGACGAGAAGAAAAACAAGAGTCAAGCAGCTCTTTTTAAAAAGATTATATATTACAGAAACAGGAATTTTGAAAAAAAATTACTTACACACATTTCAAAATAATACTTTTTCCCTTTTCAGCACCATTTTCATTTAATGTTGTTTGTCCTCAACACAATAAAAACAAAAAAGAGTCGAGGTCGTTCTCTCCGGAGAATCTTGAGGACAGATTTCTTTATTTTTAAGCTTTGGCCAACCCCCCCCCCCCCCCCCCATTTCCCTGTTATACTTCATAAACAAACACATTAAAAAACCAAATAAATCCAGACCCTTAGTATGATATCGCCCCTCAGCCACTTTATTCTTAAAAACAATAATCTGATTCAGGTTTAATCCCGCGGTGCTGACAGAGTTGCCCCCCCCCCCCCCCCCCCCCCTCCCTCTCACAACCTTTCTCCTTCTCGCTGTGGTCTCACACAGAAACTTCAGGATCAATTAATTAATTAAGGACTAATCAAACTGTATCTGCCTATTAAAGCTCGGCGAAGCAAGAACCTGAACCCGAAGCCAAGAAACAAACAAAGGTCAAGTAGCAACGACAAGGAAGTGTGACAGAACTGGAGAGTCACCATTTAATCATTACAGTGGAAGCAAAATTGAACAGCACAGTACAGTTGATGAAAACACTAAAAAAGGGATATTACAATAAAATATGGCCACAGATTGTTTGGTTGTACACATTGAGTTTGGACAGGGCGAGAACAGAAGCACCGTGACTCCGGCTGCAGCGAGTTCCACATGTTGCATCACTTGACCTCACTTGACCTTCAAGCGTCAGCTACAGGAAATAAATACAAATGAAATATACCAGATTTGACTGGAATATCTGGAGGTTCTTGTTTCTTTTTTAAATCTCAAAGCACCCTGTTTGTTTTAAATAAATACAATAGAATATCACTATTTCTGTACAAATGGAATGTAATGCACATTTTCCCCAGTAAGAAGCTTCATGAAATCTTAAAAGAGACTAAAGAGGATGGAGGACTCGTAGTGAATTCTCAAACTTTGGTATAATTAGCTCCTTGCCACACAGTTTCTTTCAGTAAAGCTTGTATTTTATTCACTGCTGCAGGTAAATAAAAGAGAGAAGGAGGGAACGTTCAAATCCCGGTGACATGTTTTAACCCTGATGATGTTCTGTGCTGCAAAAGTGAGAAAATGTCCTTGGATGTTAAAACAATCATCAAAATGTCCAGACGGTGAAGAATCAGCTCATTGAAGAAGACAACACTAACAGGCAAGTACAACAGCGTCAAGTTTATAAAAACGATGGCTTTAAAATTCACTGATCTTTAGGTATCGACACATCTGAACACGGATGTAAACAAATTCAGTTCCTGCTGCTCTCAGGGCCGAGGACAGAGGTTAATTCAGTTGACCTCAAAGCATCACGGCAGAAAGATTCCTCTTCACTCGAATCATCTGTGAATCACATTTATAATCAAACTGAATAGAAAACAGCAACAGATTCACTCGGTGGCAGTTTAAACAAAGACAGAAGCAGCTGGTTCCCTCTTTTCACTCTGAGTGGAAACTGGTGGATTTAATTCTTTGGTTCATTTTGTGGTGAGAGCGTAAAAGCTGAGAGTCACAATGTGAGCAGCGTGATTGACAGGTCACTGCAGGACGAGACGGCCGGAGACCTTGTCCCGTCAGAGGGTTTCAGATCTGATGCTTGCTTCACGAGCAGAAGGTTCCGGTTTGCAAAGGCAAAGAAGTTGATTTCGAAAAAAACTTTCAATTCTCAGCATGAACAGAATAAACGACAAAACCAGGAACCAGGAAAACAAAGAGAGCGACCGTCAAACCCGCTGCTCGCAGGGTGGATGTGTTTGTACAAAAATCAAAATGATGTCTAAACGTGACCCTTTTTGTGGCAGGGGGGGGAGGAGGAGGGGGGAGGTAGAGCAGGTGAGGTGAGTGGGGGGGCGAAAAAAAAAAGAGAGAGACAGCGGGAAGGAGAGACGAGTGAGAGGGCGATCGGAGACGAGGTGCCGACCCCCGGCGCTGCTGGGAAAGAAAACACTGTTTTACTCTCTCCGGGTTTTTCTTCCTTCTCGCGGACGTGAGGATCATCTCCTCTTCACAAGTTTTTTATTTTATTTCTCTCCTCTTTACTTTTTACTTTGACGTCCATTATTTGTTGGGAGGATGTTGATCTCCCCAGGCACGTACGTGAGTGTGTCTCACAACAGCATCTGTGTGTGTGTGTGTGTGTGTGTGTCTGTGTCTGTGTGTGTTTCATATCATTTACAAGTTAATTTACAAATTACTGGGCGTGTGTGTTTTTATATATAACTGTGTCTCTAAGTGCATGTGTGTGTGTGTGTGTGTGTTTGTGTGTGTGTATGTGTGCTTTTAGCCTTGGAAACAAACAGGTCCCACTTCAAATCCAAACTGCTGGTTGCTCTCCCCAAAGTCTGACACCTTGATGTCCAGCAGAGGGAGATGCTCCACCTGAGGTGTGTTGACCTCCAGGACTGTCCTGTCGAAGCCCTTACGATACTGCAGGGGGCGACAAAGAGACGAGACACACGTCAGAATCAGAATGTGAACAGAGGATTTTACTTTGACTTTTTAGTTTGGTTTATGTCACATGAAGGAGGCTCGGTTAATGACCTATACTGCAGCCAGCCACCAGGGGGAGGTAGAGGTTTTGGCTTCACTTTTAGTGTGTAAGTTTGTGTGTGTGTGTGTGTGTGTGTGTGTGTGTGAGAACTCACAGAGCAGCCGTCGACCAAGGCTTTGATGTAGGGGTTGGTCTCGTAGCTCAGCTCCTCCTCGTTGGCGCCCTTCAGGTGCAGCGCCCGGTCGTAGCTGTTGCCGGCGCTCTGGTCGGCCCAGGCCACGGAGCGGTGGCAGTGGTAGGTGACGTTCTGACGGGCCTGGACACTCAGGAGACGCAGGAAGCCCAGCTGGACCACGCCCACGCCCTCGCCGTTAGAGTCCACGTAGGAGAACTGCGAGGAAAGAGCGGGAGGAAGAATATGCAGAATAAACATAAAGTGAGAAAATATTTAAGTGCAATGGATTTAAAATAAAATCAAAGTGTCGGGGGCTCTAACCTTAGCACCAGTGGAGAACTGACTGAACCAGGATCCTGGAGTCTCCTTGTCCCACGAGCTCATCTTCACCTGCAAACACAAATGTCCAAGTCACATGGGTTTAGTTTGATATGTGGAGTTTTGCACCAATAACTAAAAACAACTTGTTTGAGAAAAGGCATTTTATAAAAGCCTGGATCATTTTCTGAACCAACATCTCATCAGGTTATGATCTCGGCCAAGGAGGTTATGTTTTCACCCCAGGGCGAGGGATGGGATGTGGAAACGAATCAGATTTGATAAAAAAAACAGCACATTTAAGGGACTGGTATCTGTGTGTGTGTGTGATGAGCTCTAATGAGTGAAATCCTCATCGTCAAAGTGTGAAATCAGAAGCTGCAACACAATTCAGTTATCCAGGTCTAACCCTGAAACGTTAGATTTAATAGATCTATTTTGCTGCTGATGTTGGACTGACCGTGTTGATGGTCCTGCTGGGATACAGACACGTCTCTGCTCCGTTGGTGAAATTACAGAAGACCTTGAAGGAGTCTCTGGAGCAGCCCTGGTTGGGGTCGATCCAGTACTCGCCTGCAGAGGGAGACAGAGACAAAGCAAGGTGGGAACATTAGGTTTTATTGAAATGTTTAATATCCCCTTTTTATGTATTGGTTCTTTCAGTTGATGTTCTTGGTTGTTGTCTGTAATTTGCATGAATCAATGAAGGGATCATCCTCATCGTCATGACGGTAGATGTCTGAGTTGAGTCTGTTACCGTCTCTGAGGTCTGGCTGGCTGAGGTGCAGGTCCTGGCAGGTGCGGGCGGGGCTGTCCTGGGTGCCCAGAGGGAAACGCATGGTCTCGATCTCCTGGCGAAGTGAGTTGAGCGAGCCGAAGATCTCCTCCATGCCTTCACTGCCCATCAGGAACTCGGTGCCAGCGGTGTCAGACGCAGGCATGTCAGGGTCGGACTCGGGGAGCAGCTGGCTGGCGTCGATGGAGCGCTTGGACTTGGGACTCCTCTGGATGGGCAGCGGCTGGATGACCTCGCCTGGTGGGCCCTGGCAAGCAAGTTTACAATGGAATCATCAATGAGGTGCAAGAGTGAGCGAAGAGGAATTCAAATGATAGATCCTGACAAAACAGAGAATCACTCACAGGAGCTCCAGTAGGTCCCTGTACACCCTTTTCTCCCTTTGGACCAGCTCCTCCCTGGAAGAAAAGCATTATGGCATCAAATCAAAGTCGATGAATTATTCATGAACAATGTCAATCACATTGTGGCTTTTGAAATATACTCACAGAAGAACCCTTAGCTCCCTTGATACCTTGAGGACCCTGGAAAAGATACAAGGCTTTAGTTGTATTTCAATGGTGATCATCCTCCATTGTTTTAACATTTTAAATATTTAGTATAAAGCTGAAAAACATGATGGGATCCAGAGGAAGAGGGAAGTGGGGCAGTGTGTGGAAGTTAACTCACAGGCAGACCAGGAGGACCAGCAGGGCCGAGGGGTCCGGAGCCTCCGGACATTCCCTAGAACAACATATGAGACATGACATGAAGATACACAGGAATCTCTCCATGAATGTGAGTGACAGCGGACGAGTCTGACATGTGACCGGCTGCAGGACTCACAGTCTCTCCTTTGGTTCCCGAGGATCCCTGAGGCCCGGAGTGACCTCGGTCGCCCTTCTCTCCCTGCTCGCCTGGGGGTCCGATGAGGCCGATGAGACCTGGGTGTCCCTTCTCTCCCTTTGCACCGGGGTCTCCACGCAGACCTGGCAAACCAGGAGGTCCCTGCAGGAGGAGGAGGAGAAGAGAAGGGAGAGAAGAAGAAGATGTGAACATGTGGAGAGAGATGGAGGAGGATTGATAAGGGAGCAGGAGGAATAAGCTGCTGAGTAAAAGAATAAATGAAACATGAAAGGTGATGTTATCTCACCAGGGGTCCTGATGGACCTTTCTGTCCAGCAAGTCCTGGAGATCCTTGTTCCCCCTGAAACACAGATTCATCAATGACGCCATCAATCACACAAGCTGAATATTGTATTATTTATCTGCTGCATTAACAAATAGAAAGATAATTCAAAAGCTTTGTGTTACTCCTCTTCACTCTTGTGTCACATATGTCTGTCACCTAATCTGATTTTGACTCTTGGTTTTATTTTAAGTATTCATGTGTTGATGTGTATTATTATGTCTATAAAGGCACCATGAAATGAAATGCATAATTATTTTACCACTGATCCTGGGAGTCCTCGGAGACCTTCTGTTCCTGGTTTTCCTGCCGGCCCCTGGGGGCCAACAGGGCCGGTTTTCCCTGGTGGACCCACAGCACCTGAGTCTCCCTGTGAAGCACGAGGAGGAGAAACAGGATAACAATGTTTTTGATGAATTATGTAATAAAGTTTTACAATTTGCCACTGACAGAAACATAAACTCAGATTATAGAGAATAAAAGGAGTTTGTACTGTAAAGTAATGGAAATTATTAATTTCTACAATAATCCTCACGATCTGAGTGCAGGGTTCCTGCAGGTTGTGCAGACTTTTTAAGACCAATTTATAAAATGTAAGATTTATGTTATGTGACAGAAATAAATATCAGAGTCCTAAAGTTCCTTTCACTTCCTCATGAATAGAACACGAACATTACCTCTCAGATTACAGAGAAAAAATCAAAGTGTTTCAAACAGACAAGCCGAGTGATCGGAGTGCTTGTGGACGACCAGTTATCAGTTGCATGTTGTTCTTGTTTGTATTTGTATTACTGCGTATTAATATCTGTAGCATTGAGAAAGAACTACAACACATTACAATCCGCCACAATATTTATCTTAAAAAGACAGAAATAGCGTTAAATGAACATTAAGACCAACCTAAATGTGTTCAAGACCTATAATTTGACATCTTCAAGACTTTTCAAGATCTAAAATTCAGATTATTAAATTTTTAGATTCCTTAAGACCCCACAGAAATCATGAAGTATTGGTTGAACAGTCTGCTTTAAGTTTAGAGCTAAAAAAACCTCACCTTGGTTCCCTTATCTCCCTGACGTCCCTCTGGTCCTCTCGTTCCAGCAGGACCCTGTGAAGTGAAGTGAGAAGAATCAGGTCAGAGCATTATGTCGGAACAACAATTATCCAAAACAGGAAATCCGAACTTAAAATAACGTCACTGTCTGCACTTCTGATTGAATACCTCCTGAATAACTGCTGCAGTGATGATGCAAAAACAAATATTTGTCAAATAAAACATTTCCTCTCATTTCACCTGCCAGAGTAAAAAACAACAGGTTTTACGCTGCAACATTCAGCTTGATTTGATCTACTATGCTGCAGAGAACAAGCTAAACTGGAGGATGCATTTAGACGGCCGATGTGACGTTTATGTGGAAGAAGTGTCAGATGAGGACGTGACCTTACCCTCTTTCCCAGGGGGCCGGTAGATCCGTTCTCACCAGGAGGTCCAGGGGAGCCCTGCAGTAAGAGGCAGAGAGAATGAATCAGGCTTTTTTAAATACTTCATTCACATGTCTGCATCACTGTGTCTTTGACTTACAGATTCTCCAGCTTCGCCATCTTCTCCTCTCTCTCCCTTGGCGCCATCTTGACCCTGAAGTAAATCAGAGCAGAGTTAAGGATTTAGAGACGACATGTGCAGCCACAGAAAACATGACTTAGATATGATGAAAAAAACAATACTCACTCTGGGTCCCAGCTCACCAGGTGGTCCGGGATCACCAGGGAAACCAACAGGACCCTGAGGTTAAAGAGAAAGAGATAATTTAAAGAGGAATTCAGATGTTCGTTCTGAAGAGAAGTCAACAGTCATCGATCTGTGAACCGATGTCACTGTGTGTGTGTTTGTTGCTGCTCGTCTCTTGTCTTACCGGGTTGCCTTTGGGTCCGTCGTCTCCAGGTCGTCCTCGTCCTCCAGCAGGTCCAGCAGTTCCAGATTGTCCGGCCTCTCCCTTCTCTCCGCGCTCTCCACGAGGACCCTGCAGCAGGAGGACATGTTATCAGATGCTCCTGAAGGTCAGTGAGGGTTCAGACTCCTGATCTAAAGACACACTCACCTTCTTTCCAGGTTCTCCGCCAATTCCAGGTGGTCCAGACTCACCAGACTCTCCCTGCAGAACAAACAGAGGTTCTATTAGTTCACGAGACAAGTTGATTGAATTCAGTTCTTTTATTTCCATGCTGAAATATCACTTTAATCTCCGAACCTTCTCTCCAATGGCTCCAGGGTTACCCAAACCACCAGGTGGACCTTGAGGACCCTGAAAAACACATATAAAGACATTTTAAACCCAAACAACTTTGGTCATGTCTGTCAGAACAGATATCACCAGAAAAATAGCTATATTACTTTTTGACTTATGTAATCTACAAGTCTAGCTGCATACATTTGACTTGATTCAATCTCAAAAAGAAACCACAGCAATGTTGTGGGATTTCGTACAGAGTTTCACTCGTTTAGTCGCATTTAAAACGTTACCACTCACAGTCGATGTTGCATCAGTGCACAAACAGTTCTACAGAAACACTCACATCAGCACCGCTGGGTCCAGCAGGGCCGCGGGGTCCTGGAGGGCCTGGAGGACCCTGGAAAAACAAACAGGTTTGTGATCTTTTATCATCATTTATGAATTTTATCAGTGTACAAAGGAGTCACTGAACTGGGCGTCATGGTAACAATGTATTTCTGAAACTCACCAGAGGTCCAACGTCTCCCGTCTCTCCCTTCTCACCTGATGGTCCCGGTAATCCCTGCAGGACAAAGGCAACAGTTACACACAGAACCAGTTTGATTTAGCAGCTTAGCACAGGTGCTCAAAAAAGTCATTAAAATATTCAATAGAATAAGAATAAACTTTATTTTTTATGGCACATGTCATTCAGAAGATGCAGCAAAAAGTGTTTCACATAAAAGCAGCATTAAAATGAAAATTAAATATAAACAGCAGGTAAAGACAATATTAAAAGCTGTAGTTTGATTAAACAGAATCAAGATGTTGAGAAGAAACTAAACAACCATGAGGTCAAAACACGTCAGGAGAGGCTGGTGGTAAGAAAATTATGTGTGTAATAATTTAATAAAGATATTTTTACCTGCAGTCCGATGGGTCCTGGGGCTCCTGGGAATCCTCTGGATCCTTCGTCACCTTTGGCTCCAAAAGGCCCCTGCTGGCCCCGGGGTCCCAGCTCTCCATCAGCTCCCTGCAGCACAGAGAGTTAATCAGAAATAAATACATGGTGATGTTGAGTTTGTTGAAACTCAAAGCCAGTGATGACATCTTTGATGTCTGAACTGTCATGTTTGCAGGACTGCTCTGTGAAGTATCTTTACGAGAACATTTCCCTATTTATTAAGGTCTTCATCAGGTTTTTAGTGCCGTACACAACCAGCAACAAACAAGTGGTTCTGCAAACTGTCTGTCAAAGAGTTGAACTCACAGCAGGACCAGGCTGACCGACGGGACCCATGGGCCCAGGGGGACCAGGAGGACCCTGCCAAAGAAAAAAAAAGTGAGCAAACCAGCAACTTCTTTCACAAATTTAATTCAGATTATTTCCAGTGGAAATATGTCTGACAGTTTGATTATTGTTACTCACGTGTTCTCCCTTTCCTCCCTTGGCGCCCTTCTGACCATGCTCTCCGACCTCACCCTGAAACGACAAGGAATCATCCACATCACTGCAGAGTCTGAAACAAAGCACTGATACTGACAGGATGAGCCCCACCGGACCAAAGAACACTTTGAGAGGGATGGCTGCTTCTTCGAGGTTACTGACCTTGTCTCCGTCCTCTCCGGGTACTCCAGGTGTTCCTGCGGGGCCAGGCAGACCCACGGGGCCCTGCACGCCGTCACGACCTGCCGATCCAATAGGTCCTTTCTCGCCCTTAACAGGAGAAAGAGCAGAATTAAGAGTTGATGTTATCTTTTCTTAAGCTGGATTGAGAAAGGGAAAAATCTCCAGAGTACTCACAGGAACTCCCTTCTCTCCGGAGGGTCCAGGTGGCCCCTGAGGGCCTGGTCTGCCAGGAGGTCCGACGGGTCCAGCAGTACCAGCTTGTCCCCTCTCACCAGGAGACCCCTGCAAAGGCACAGCATCACAAAGACAGATGTTGATAATGATTCGTATTACAGAAGTACAGAGTCAAACTGTTACTGTGAAATGATTTGATCATTAAATATTCAAACATTTGAATTTTTAGGCAGAAACCAACACAGATGTTGATGCTGATCCAAGTCGGATATAACTACTTGTGTGTCTGTGTTTTGAGATATTTATGTTTTCACCCCTGTCCGTTTGTTACGATTACGCAAAAACTACAGAACAGATTTCCATGAAACGTGGATGTGACATGGGCCAGAAAGAACTTGTAAAAACAGGCAGATCTAGGAATCACGTAAGAACTCTACTGAGTGATGTTCTAATTTTGAGAATGAATCGTTCATTGGGTTTGAGACGTACAGCAGGTCCAGGAGGTCCGGCAGGTCCTTCACTTCCCTTCAGTCCTCCACCTCCCTGCAAAAAAAGACCAAAATGTGTCAGGCAAAGGTCAAATTATTGATCTTATCTTAAGTATCAGCCTGATAATCGACGCCGTGTTTACTTTTGTTTAGGTCATACTCACAGGGGTTCCAGGAAGTCCTCTCTCACCAGGGAAGCCTCTCAGTCCCGAGGGCCCATCTTTTCCGGGGCCTCCTGGGGGTCCAGAGTCTCCCTTGGTGCCCTCCTTTCCTGAGGGACCAGAAAGTCCCTGCTCTCCAGGTGGACCCGAGGGTCCGGGGTGGCCGCGCTCGCCCATGGGGCCGGTCTCTCCTGATGGACCCTGGGAGGACGGAGAAACAGATGGAGATGGAGAGAAAGAGAGGAGACGAGGATGTTGGCAGAGGAAAGAGGAAACAAAAAGAGGAACAGGTTGTGGTGTTGTTTTGAAAACCAGCTGATTTGTCGTATTACAAACTTGTGAACTGAGTTTTGAAACTCACCTGAGGTCCAACGACTCCAGGAGGCCCAGGTGGACCCATCTTACCTTGGAAACCCTGCAGGAGATAAACTCAGTTAACTGATAATCACTCCTACTGACGAGATAAAGAGAAACAAATGTGAATAACGTGTGTTGCTGCTGACTCATATCTCCTCATCACATGATCATGTTCATCATCAACGTTTTTAGAGATTACTGTGATGTGAAGTCATTGCTTGGATTAGATATAAGGAAAGTGTGTCTGGTGCATATTTATTTCCCCCTGATTTCTCTTCAAACCAACCTGCCTCATTTTCTTATCAAAATGTCTGCAAATGGAAGTAAAAAGTAAAACACAATAAATATACTTTTGTGTTTTATGTGTTAAGAAATTGTAGAGGGAATATATGATGTCAACATTGGACAGAAATCTATCATATGGATTAATTGTATATCCTTCTGCCTTGTACACCTTATGGGATCCTTATTTATCTTTTCTATTATTTTTTCATCTGTTTAAAAGGAAAAATAAATTGTATAAATTGTTTGAACATGTGAATAATTGATCAATAAAAAGACAATAAACCATAAATATTAAAAATAAAGATATTAAACGTACAACTTCTCCTCTCTGCCCAGGGTGTCCAGGCAGTCCATCCTTTCCTGGTGGTCCCTGTGAGGAAACATCAAATATCAATTAATGATGATCTCTACTCTTAGACAGTTTTCCCTATAAACACGAATAATTAACAGCCAAGTGATTCCACATCAAACGGATACAGTCAATAAAATATAACTGGAGTTAGAGGGTTTTCTTACGGGAGGTCCCTTTGGTCCGGGGAAACCGTTGGCTCCCTGGGGCCCGGGCAATCCCTGGTGAGACAACAACACACGATATAATCACAACATGTAATGTCATCAAACAGTCTTATGAACATGTTATATATGATGCCCACAACACAAACAGGAAATGATCCCAGGGAGTGAAAATGAAGAGCTTACCCTCTCTCCGAGAGGACCTGATGGGCCATCGCTTCCTGATGTTCCCTAGGAAATAAAAAATGAACATGATATTTAATAAACAGAACGTATAATAACTAATTTCTACATCTAAAAATATAGAAAATCATTTTCTAAAGATAATAATTTTCTGTGAAATTATCAGATTTTTAAATTAAATTAAATAACGAAAGGTGTGGACAAACCTTTGCTCCTGATTTCCCAGTGGAGCCCCTCGGCCCTCTCTGCCCTCTGGGGCCCTGGTGGTCACAAGCAGAGAAAAGCCTTCGTCAGTCAGGATCAATTCAATGTGTCACTACAGTTTATTAGCTCATCATGGACTGTAAATCAAATGTATGACACACCCCTATTTCCTCCTACTATCCAGAAATTAAGACAAAATATCTCGGATAAGAACACTGATGACATCATTTGGAGCCTGAGCAGTAGAGATCAGCATCTTCACCCTTTTCTGTTAAATAACTAATTATGAACTCAAACACTTGAAGATAAGTGTGATAAGAACGACCTAAAAAGAAAAGAAACCATCGACGGGAAATTATATTTTTGTTGAGTCCACGTCCCAGCTGCTAACATGGAGGAGGCAGGGTTTGGACCTGTGCTGTAGCAAACCACCAGGGGGCGATCAAAGCACTTTGCTTTTTCACACATGTTTTTCTACAGACTTTGAGTCACATCAAATCAGATCAGAAACAAAACGTTCAAAGGTTCAAAGAGTGAAACTTACCGTTGGTCCTCTTTGTCCTCTTGGTCCTGCTTTGCCAGAAAGACCCTGGAAAATACAACAAGATTAATAACAGGCTCAAGACTTCAGTCTAGATGAAGAGTCTGTATCACTGTGAGAACTTTCATGGCTTTAATCAAAAACTGCCGACTCACCCTTGTTCCCTTCTCGCCGTTTGAACCAGGGAAACCTGGGAATCCGAGGGATCCCTAAACAAACCAAATCAACATCAGCACAGTTTTACACCACGACGAGGACGGAGATGCAGACAGTGAATCAACGAGCCGGGGGGGGGTCTCTCTCACCTTAGGTCCTTGTCTTCCAGGATATCCAGGGAGTCCAGGTACACCAAGTTTACCCTGGAGTCACATGATCACATCATTAATAACCTGAATCACACAGATTGTTTCCACAGAAGTTTGTATTAAGAACTGCAAATAATGATGATTATATTCTGTAATATGAGATGATATTTTATTACAATCACATTAAAATACAATGAACACTGAGTTTAAGACAGCCGTGGACATTCTTCATTCAGATATACTTTTGGTACAATCTTAAAATCGGTTTCACCAAATGTGCAAACAACCACAAGAGGGCAGCACGATGACATTTCCTTTCCAAACGAATTATAAAAAAGAGGACTTCCCTTGATTTAAAGGAAATTATACATTTCTTAAGAAAGTAGTGGATATCATGTTAATTTGCAGTTTAAACATCAAGCGAAGCTGCTCAGAACACCAGGATCTGATCTCATGTTGCAAAGAGCCGTTCATGTTATCTCGTCCGTGCTCAACGTGTCGTACCTTCTCTCCAACAAGTCCGAGTGGTCCGAGCTCACCAGGGGGTCCGACGCGACCCTTTGGCCCCTCTGGACCGTCCTCTCCTCTGGGTCCTGGTACTCCGAGCTCTCCCTGTCAGCAGCACACACAACAAAAGCTCAGCCGTCAGAAATAATCAACACAACATAGCAAGAGTAACATCTAAAGATCAATTCATCGTTTCATGAACGAACCAATGAACCAATCGGCTCCTCCATCTTACCCTCTCTCCCTTGGAGCCAAAATCTCCTTTAACTCCAGGGAAACCATCTTCTCCCTAGAATCACAAATAACCGTAACAAAAAATATATAAACATGCAGCAAAAGAAAATATGAACCTTGTTATTGAAAGGAACATTTTTCTACTGTGCATCAATCGTCATTGAAGGGACTTTATTTCCAAAGTGAGAGACGTGTATTTTTGGTAATTTATATTTTTTCATTTTGAAAGGCATCACTTACCTTCTCTCCCTTGTGTCCCTTCAGGCCACGGATTCCCTGTCCTCCCTGCAATCAAAGGATGAAATAATCAGGACAATGGTACTCCAAAGAATTTCTAAGTCTGGTGTTTGCAAAGTCGTTTTGTATTCGCTCTCTGTAAAGATGAACTGCACCAACCTTGATGCCACGAGGGCCGGGATAGCCGATACCACCCTGAGGACCGTTGGGACCCTGGAAAGGACAAAAGAAGACGGAACAGTGAACAACACAATAAGTATTTTGCAAATTAGAAACAACCCAATTTAAGTTAAAGTATGGATATGCATTTGAATATATTTATTTCGGTTATAGTATATTTTCAAATGTAATCATTGAATTGTGTTTGTCAGATGGAGGCGACGTGCTGTGATGGTGTTATGATTGACACCCACATGATTTCCTTTGGTGCCAGCAGGCCCCTCCTTCCCTGGGTGACCCTGAGAAGAGATGACAGAAAGCTTCATAAAGACGTCCTGCGCTGGTGGATTCAACTTAATTCATAGATTTATATTTATTTAAAAGATAAAGGGAGAGACAAACGTACAGGAGGTCCATCAGCACCGGGCATTCCTGGCAGACCTGGTTTTCCTGTGGGACCCTGATGGACAGGAAGACACGGTGAGTGACATCATTCAGTGGACAGAAGAAGCCATGAACGATATCTACTTCAAATGTCTGATATCTGGATAAAGTTTGTTCGCTGATCAGAAATCCAGATGTATCTCAGAAAGCTCTACTGCACATCCAGACGGTGGCTTCTACAAGTATCAACAACAAATGGACGATAATGTCTCTCGTCCACTGAGCATGTTCACATTAACTTCCTGTATCTTTTAAGGACAGAACGAGTTTCTTACTTTCTCTCCTGGAGGTCCGAGGGCTCCCTGAGGTCCTGCCATTCCCTGCAAAAGAAAAAAAAAGAATTAATTAAACATTAAAATCATGAATGGAATAAATCCACATGTTTATTATGACAGTTTCCTTTGTGTGAGCACGTCTTTGCTCTTTGTCACACAGCTCAGTGGTGAAAGAGTCACATGAATTTGATAGTGACGACCATTCCTCTGTCTCACCTGAGTTCCTGAAGTTCCCTGCTGACCTGGAGGTCCTGGTTCTCCTTGGGGACCCTGAAGATCACAGAGAAGGAGACATGAGGAAGAGAGAATCACAGATTTGGTGTCATCATAGCAAGTTATGCTACGAATTCTCTTCCGATTCAAAAGCTTAATAATAAGGTTGAGAGTGTAACTAGAAGTGACACTGACCAAGTTTCCTTTGGGACCGTAGGGCCCGTCGTTTCCTCGCACACCCTGAGAGGAAGAGAGGACGAATAAAGACAACGTCAACAAAGAGAAAACAAAAACACAAGGTTGAAAACCCTGATATCTAAATGTGTATCTTTAGATCTCCTCAAAGAGCAACCCTATTTATACAGATTCATGTCTGTGATGCATGTCACCCTATTTATACAGATTCATGTCTGTGATGCATGTCACATATTGTCTTAATTTTTATACATTTAATGTATTTTATAGTTTCTTTTCCACTTTTTTCTCTTGTACATATGAATTTTGCTTTATTTTCTGCCTGTATTTTTCTACTTACTATCTTCCTAATGCACCAAACACCAGAGCAAATTCCTTGTAGGTTGAAAATCTACTTAGGACTCAATTTGATTCAGATTTTGAAGGTTCACAAATTTTGTGAAAGACAAACATTGAGAGACAAAAGAGCTCTACCACTCTACATGTAAATATAATGTGTGGATGTCAAAAGGATCCTGTGGATTTGGCTGCTTGAGTCCTGGGTGATTCTTGGTGTTTTGAGGCGACTGTTGGAACGTTTCATGATCGTTTTTACATTTCTGGACATCCCCGTCTTTCAGTGTTGTTTCGGGAGGTGCTGTGTGTGTTCAGCGGTTAAACAGCGCTGCCAAAACAACAGTGGAACAATGGAGTTTGAACATTATGGCACTCACAGGAGGTCCAGAGATTCCAGGAGGACCTTTGGGTCCGAGCAAACCACGAGGTCCCTACAAACACACACACACACAAGGACGCGTTAGTGAAGAAACACACACATATTTTCCCAGATGTCAAGATAAGTTGCTTGGAAAAAATAGACAATAAGGAGAAATTTCAAATCAGCAGAGTTGTCATGGAAACACTCACTGGTTCACCTGGGAGACCACTGGGTCCAACTTCTCCGTCATCTCCCTGGAAACCACACACAAACACAACAGGTCAATGGTGGAAAGATGCTGATTATAAAGAGACACCGAGTGACACACGGTGCCGCTGGAGTCAAGTCAGATTCTTTTCTCATAACACGTCATACCCTTTCTCCGTCCTCTCCTTGAGATCCTGCGGGTCCCAGGGATCCGGTGTCACCCTGTGGAGAGGAACGATTTGTGGAGTGAGGGATCAGAAAAGTCTTCACTGCTGCTTACGAACAGATTATTCAAGTATTCACATTCTTATACATGTTCAAAGACAATGTCGTTGCTTTGTTCTGACGGGTCACACTGTCGTCTGTGTATGTGGAGTTGTGATGCTCACCCTGTGTCCTTTGTCACCGGGCAAACCAGGAAGACCATCGAAGCCACGGTCACCCTGAGAGAGACACACACACAAGTGAGGAATTATCACTGTAAAGCAGGAGGTAGAAACACAGCTGATTGCCAGTTGAAGCTGTGACTCTCAGTCAGTTCTTCTCCCAGGAGATGGAACCCACTCACCAGAGTTACAGAGAACAGACGTTCAGGGAGTGAAGGAGGAAACTTTCTCCTTGTTCACACTCACTGAAACATCAGACTCTAATCAAGCAGCTTTAAGGTCAAAATGGTTCAATGTGTTACTTTAATACTGAGAATATGTAGAAGACATCCAAAGACAAATGTATATATTTAAATTCAAGTACAAGTTTGTATGAATTGACACATTTAATTTTTCATGAATGGAGATCTGTCCCATGCAGGACTTTTTTGTCTGTTAATCTGGTGACGTCCATTAGTGAATGACACCAGAGACGTTACCTTGGAACCCGACTCTCCGGGCATTCCTCTGGCACCATCGGCTCCAGCCCGGCCC
Source organism: Limanda limanda (assembly GCF_963576545.1). Taxonomy (NCBI): domain Eukaryota; kingdom Metazoa; phylum Chordata; class Actinopteri; order Pleuronectiformes; family Pleuronectidae; genus Limanda; species Limanda limanda. The sequence goes on from NC_083654.1 coordinate 21,115,177, forward strand.
TGTCAGGACACGAGCAGAGGAACGATATGATCACACGTTAAGTGTTTACTCCTGAGTTAATGACTTCAAATTTATAATCTTTACATTGAAAAAACGAAATAAAGAGACTTGAATGTTTATTTTTTATACTTACTCTTCTTCCTGATTTGCCTTGAGGACCCATCAAACCATTGGGTCCCCTGGGGCCCTGACAAATGAATCAGATAACTGTGTTAAATGTCTTTCATATGGTAATACTGTATATATATCTATATATATGTATATATAAGTTTAATAATAACATACACAATAGTGACATTTGAAAAAGAGGGTTAATAACACACAATTTGGTGTGAAATAATTATTTGAATGATTTGATTGTTGATGTGAAGTGACAGTTCAGGTTGAGTTTTTACCTGAGGACCAGGATCCCCACCCTCTCCCTTCAGGCCAGGACTTCCAGGGTCCCCCTGAAACAGAAACCATCATCATCATCATCATCATCATCATCATCATCATCATCATCATCATCATCATCATCATCATCATCATCATCATCATCATCATCATCATCATCATCATCATCATCATCATCATCATCATCATCATCATCATCATCATCATCATCATCATCATCATCATCATCATCATCATCATCAAAATTCTTCATCCTTAGAAGGTGCATTCAAGAAATAATAACAAAAAACACGTAATAATAAACCATTTACATGATTAAAATCTAAAACCATAAGTCAAAGTGATAGTTCATATGTGACTGGTAACATACCAGGGGTCCGGAGCGTCCAGTGAATCCCATTGGTCCAGATGGTCCTTTCAGAGCCATCTGCAGACAACACGTCACAATCAATGATCATAGAGGCACATGGCTGCTTGAGGAAAATCTCCTTTCACACACAAGTTAAATAATACTTCAGCTCAAATTTGGGAAAATACTCAAGAACACCAAGTCGTAACAACCACTCAGAACTTATTAACCAATTAACATAATTTTACGATCAGCTTTGAATAGTAGCTTTTAATGTGAAGACTCATAAGCCCCTGATACAACTTTTTCACAAACATTTTTAAGATTAACATGCTCGTTTTAGAACATGTATCTGTCTGTTACACCTGATATCGACAGTGGAAAAGTAAAAGTGACGACTGACCCTGGCCTGAGACAAGATGGCCGCTGCCTGAGCCTCCTGGGCGGAAACAGCGGGACCCTTATCTCCTCCACTCTGACCAAAACGGAACTGAACAGAGGAAAGGGAAAAAGTCAAAGGAATATTTGAATTTAATGTATTAACAATAAAATAATCTAATGAACAATTACCTCTACAAAGAGAAAGGACAGATTTTTAAAATGTGCAGCAGGTAGACCTGTGGTCGGCACCAGTGTGGCCAGTTTTCATGATTTAATTTTAAAAAAACAGCAAACCATCAAATCTGAATTTCAAGGTGACTCACAGGCAACATGACAGATGTTCCAGGAGGTCCAGGGACTCCGTCAGCACCAGGCAGACCAGCTCTACCAGGAAGACCCTGGGGAGTGGAGAGAAGGGGCAGCCAACTTGACGGGTGGTGGTGATGGGATGCAGTTCATTTTATTTTTTCAAAGTTCATGTTCAATGACCAACAACGTTTCGGATTTGTCTGTGCACTGAATTTTCAGATAAAGAAACACTCACCCTCTCGCCAGGGTCGCCAAGAGAACCAGGAGGTCCAGAGGAGCCAGGGGGGCCGCTCGGACCCTGAAAGAAGAGGATTAAAAAAGAATTCAGACTTTCAACTCACACTCCAGAAATAATGTCAAAGTTCTGTTAAACTGTAAACAGGCAAATTACTCTAATTCTATAAATAAGAGCGAAGGAAATGACCTAGAAGAGATTGCATCTAATATAAGGGCATAAGTAAAAAAACAAGGGAACAACTTACAGCAGGTCCCTCAGGTCCTGGAGGTCCTTCAATCAACATACCCTGCAAAAATCAAAAAGTTACACATATAATGCAGGATCAACAAGTACACACAAGTACACACACTGCAGAACACATCCTTCTGGAGACACCTGCAGCTGACATATGATGAGGGGGGGTTACACTCTGGACAGGTCGCCAGCATATCACAGAGTTTACATAAACTTTTAATGAATGTTTTTATTGTAACTTACAGGCTCCAAGACAGCGGGTTCTCCTTTCTCTCCTTTATGGCCTCTGACAGCAGCCTGAGGAAAACACACATGTAGCCAACAACACGGCACAGTCAGTACAGATAGTCACACACATTGTAAAACTCAAACGATTACATTACACTCTATTACAGCAGTGTAGCAAACAGAATGATAACCTGCTTCCTCCAAAAAGCGATGATTTAATGGTTCTCATTACTTGCAGAACATTGTCTGCGTGGATACAGAGAATCGTCTGGGCTTAGCAGCTCTACATGAAGCTATACACTGACATAAATGGTATTCAGAACTAAAGATGCAGCAAGCAGAGTGTTGCTGCACTTCATAATGCCTCTTTATGCAGTGTACATAACATTCAAGGTATCCTTTATGTTCATTAGGATCCCAAATAGCCGATAGCGTCGTAATAGCTATTCTTCCTCGGGTCCTGTAATAAAACCCTTTTCAACCAACATGTGAGGACTCGTTTTGGTCTATAAAGTATTTATATTTAAATGTATTCAAATTCAAGATTCTGTGATTGGTTGAGTTTGCCAAGTATGAAACGAAATGTAAATAGACTTTACATTGTGACCATTTTGAATTTATAAGCGTCACTTTGGGTCGTAAACTAAAGAAGTTGTTCACAGCCGATCATAGATTGTGAATCAAAATGGACGTAGACTCTAAGTGAAGCCAGTGCAGAAGTGCCTGAAAGCTGAGTTCTCTGGAATGACCAGCAGAGGGCGACTCCACTGGTAGTTTCTATAGAAGTCTATCAAAAAATGACCCTAATTGTCAGTTGCTTTATAACGTCAGTAAACATTTTCCTCAGGAGTTTATGTCTCAATCTCTAGTTTAAGTGGTAATTATGGTTATATTCTCCCTCCCAGTCTTTCAGGTAGTCACCATGAATAAGAGGGTCAATTTGTCTCAGCGATAAATAAATAACATATGGCTCCATAATGGCTTTTGAATGACGGCAAACTCAAACAAGCTATTTGACATTTTGGCAAAGATTGGGATTCAGAGTTGGTTGAAATGGATTTTTTTTTTTTTGCCTCTGAAGCAAAACTACTTACGCCTCCCTCGTCTGTCACAGCGGACAGGGCGGGGCCCATGTTGGCATCGGCCTCTCCATTCTCCACTAACGGCTCATTGTAGTCCCTGTAGGAATAGTCGTATTCCTTAAGGCCCACGTCCCCAGTCACATACTCCTCAGTGAAGACGTCTTCGCCCACACCGCCTGCCTTGGTGGCATCCTCCTCTCCCACCAGCGTCGGCTCCACCTGGGGCTGGTTTGGGGTTTATCGAAAGCCGCGATGGGATAGGTGGAGGGGTTACGAGAGGATGAATCAAGAAGAAGAGGAATGGACAGTGGATGGAGGAGGAGTTAAGTATGATGGGAAAGTGTTAGTGCAGGGAAGAGAAATACAGGATCAGAGTGGAAGAGAGGGGCATATATAGAAAAACGTGAGTCTTACCTTCTGCAAATGAACAGTGACAGTAAACAAAAAGACATCGGACAGACTCTATCAGTCCGGCGTCCCATTTTCTCATCTGAATTCCGGAATAGCGTTTTCATCCTGCGATCTTACATCTTCTATTAAACGTCTTCTATAGAGCTTATAATAGTCGGTGTTTCCATCAAAGTATATCATCATCAGCATGTGTGTGATCACCTGTCGCCCAATGATTTCTCTGATATTATAAAAGTTTGGCTTAATGTTGTGCTTGTACGACACAGATCTGATGTGAAACACTTTGTGAAAACAAGCTGCTGCTACGAGCTAAGCTATGCAAAGCAAAACACTACGTTACAGACTATTTTACTTACCACTGCAAAATAAACAAAAATGAATCCAGTGGAATTAAGCTGTGCAGTTATTTCATGTGAGATATGAATACAAAATATGAAAACGTAGAACAAATAATCGTGAATGATGTGTATATTTGTTACTAAGATATACCGATAACACATCTCTAAACACAACAGCAGCAAAAACATTCTTGGAAACTAAAACAGAGTCATCAAAGTCAGCTAATATTGATAAAATGATAATAATGATGAAGACAATATTGGTTATTGTCAAAATTAGCAAACTGCTAGAAACAAATCAGAAACCTGTTCTGAGTTTCTCGGGGGTTAGGTTTCAAACGAGAATGCATTATATTCATCTGCCGTTGTTGCTTTGCTTATCAAATATTCCCACGTGAATCCCCTTTTCACAAGACTTTTGTTCTTACGACAAGATCTCACACGGATCAACCAGGCGTCTCGAAATGAGAACAAATCAGGCGTCTTGTTGTTAGGCAAAAGGGGCGTCACATAGCAATGTTTGATGACGTGTTCAGATGAATGTGGTGCATTGTCCTTTGAGAGAGGTTTTCTCTTGTGTCTTGTCACGTGGCGTCGGCGCCAACAAAACAGTGATGTGTGGTTAGAAGAGACGCAGGACTACGGTTAAACTACAAGGACTGGGCTCACCACCACACCTGTGTGACACCGTTGACTCCTTTAGGCGATGGAAGTCTCTTGCGTTGAGGTGATGGTTTATTTGCGGTTTTGCAACCGTCTGCTAAATGTAAACTTCTGAGATTTGATGTTCAAATCAAGAAAGATGTGGTGTTTAAGCTACCTGTGTGTTCTGTATTTGGTTTATGTTCTCTAGTCGCTCTTCTTTGACTGTTTCATGCCGTGTGTACTTTTCTTTTTACCTGCACAGGGGTCTCTTCATGTCCAGTCACCTCACCCTCTGGCTGTGGGACCATCTCCTCATAGTAATAATCAGTCTCTGTAGCGGTGTGGCCAGCCTCGCTGTATTCAGTGTCTACATCCTGATTGGTCAAGGTGACCGGAAGTGGGGAGCAGGGAGGAAGTAAGCAGATTTGATTGGAAGAGCTTGGTTAGTTCAAAGTCTGCTTATTGGTAATGACGAGTTAAAAGATGAAAATGGAACACATTGTAAAATTGTGGTCGCCAGACGCAAACAAATGTTCGCTGGCAACTCACATTTTCAAAGTTGTAAAGATCCATTTTTTAAAAAGAAATTTCAGCATCTCAGAGACTATAAATATTTGCCATATGCAAGATTTAGGGAGTCGCTGAGATTGTGTTGCTGAGATTTATTTTCATTGGATTGTGGAACCATTTTGGATTTTTAGGTGAGATTCATGAGAGGATGAGTCAACTCTTAATGGAGGAAGGACTGAGAGCCTCTTTCCATCCCGTCAAGTGAAACCATCACAACGTGATGCTTTGGGATGTCTAGTTTCACCCAAGACCAGAAAACAGGAAACAACCAGCAGCCTCACAAAACAGGATTCTGTTAATTCAATAAAACGTGTGAACGGAAAGCAGCTGTAAAACCTGCTTTGTAGTTTCTGTGAGGCTGATTTATTCATATTTAGAAAGAAATATGATCAGAGACAGGGAGACAGGTGTCAGAGAGGAAACAGGTACTTCAAACAACAACAGAAACACAAAGTTAGAGAACGACAGGGTGACAGAGGAGAGTCGTTGTGTTGCATGTGTGTAGAGTGTGACAGTATTTGTGTTTTTTCAGGTGTAGTGTCTGTGCCATTGCAATCCATGCTCATTCATTTGACTGGTTTTCCCCCGAAAAAGAAAGATGGAGAGCGACGGAGTGTATTCAGGTTTCTGAGATCCAGCCTCAGCAGCTTGAAGGTGGGAGTATGAAGTGAAGTAAAGGACAGTCAAACTGTACAAGTAGCCATGCTTCATTGTGCACCGCTGTATGATATCATATGCAGCAGTCGGGCCGATCTTGAAGATCATATGATATATAAACAGAGGAGAAGTCGTCCAGCTCGGTATGAACCAGCTTCCACTCTGAAGACCAGATTGTCCACCATGAAGGATTCACAGCAAAATTCACATCATCATCCACCAACTGAGAGACCCTCACCCCTCACATGGGGAAAAAATCATACGTGTGAATTTAGTTGCAGACCCTGGATGATGGAAAGAGCTGGAAACCAGACGGGAGAGATGGGACATAACGGGTCTGGACAATCCGACCCATCTTGAGCCCTCCTGTTGTACCTGTTGATAACCGCTGGTACTTTTCTTCGCTTGGACGACGGTTCCACTCAGCGCGGTCTTGCCAAAGGGAGGGAAGGGTTTGTGCAGGGATTTAACATTGATGTCCAACACCATCTTGGATTTCGTGGGTCTGGGGGGAGTGGGCCGGACCGGGGCGGGTGTCGTGGCCGCCTTCTTTGGGATGGAAACCTTTTCCACCACAGTCTTCACGACTTTGCTCGTGCTTGCGGTTGATTTGACCAGAGGGACCTTGGTGACCGCAGTTTTAACTTTGGTGACCTCTTTGACCTCGGCCTTCACTTGGGTTTTGGCTGCTTGAGCCTTGGTCGCCACAGCCTTCGCCGCTTTTGTAGGTTCAGGTTTAGATGCTTTTGTAGGTTCAGGTTTAGATGCCTTTGTGGGTTTAGGTGCTTTGGTGGCTTCGACTTTAGCAGCTGGTTTAGCTGCACTGACCACAATCTTCTCTATTTTTTCTACTTTAACAACTTTCTCAGTCTTTGCCTTTGTAGTGGTTTCAGTTTTTGCCAGAACTGCAGCACCGTTACTCATGACCTTCTTTTCTACCACAGTGATAACTTTCCCGTTAGCCTTCGCCTCGCCGTTGACTTTGTTCTCAGCTTTGCTTTTAACTTGGACTTTAACCTCTTTAACTTCAATGGTGGTTTTGCCATTTCCATTGGCTTTTTTCTCTGCTGTGGCTTTGCCGTTGACCTTTGACACAACAGTAACCTTTCCATTTCCGTTGACTTTCTTTTCTGCAGATGGTTTACCGTTACCATTGACCTTCTTCTCTGTTACCACCTTGCCATTTCCGTTGCCGTTCACCTTGGCCTGAGCTGTAGGTTTAGCTTCGGCGGCTACAGCTTTGCCGTTGCCATTAGCCTTTGCTACAGCTGGTTTGCCATTGCCATTGGCTTTGGCTGCACCATTGGCTTTCTTCTCAGCAGCTGCTTTACCGTTGCCGTTCTTAGCCGGAGCAGCCGTGGGCTTGGATTTAGCTGGTGCGGTTGGTTTGATCTTAGACAAGAGGATCTCTACTCCAGTGGGCTTTGCTTTGGTCGTCTTGGCTGTGGCGGGCTTGGGAGCTTTGGCGGGCATCGGTGGCTTAACCACGAGTTTCAATGATCCAGTCTTGACCGGCTTCGGGCTGGGTTTGGCTTTGACAGGGGTGGTTTTAGTGGGGGCTGCTTTTCCATTGGGCGCCTTCTTCTAATATCCGAGATTATTGTTTTGTTGACATGTTGTTTAGTATGTACAAGTGCATATTCACAAAGAGGGAGTGAGGGAGTGGAGGAGGACAGAGATACACGGAGGGGTTGGGAGGGGGAGGAAAAGCACAAACAAGGGATGGACAGAAGGAGAGAGAAAGACAAGAGTGGATGTTTTGAGAAACAATGACATAAAGATGGCTAAGGCTTGGATGATTTACTGAGACTGTACAGGCATTACTGGATACAGCAGAGGACTATTACAAGTTTAATAAATACAACTGAATAAGTACTAGTACAAGTAGAAATACAAATCAAATCCACACACATATATATCTAGCAAATCTTTGACCCAAGTTATTTGAATGGCTGGATTGCCAAAGTGATTTTTTGCTGATCTCTCCAGTAATGCCATTCCCAATGTTAAACGACAAAGCAGCATCTTTGTGCTAATAAGAACTGAGCCTGTGGTTTGGCAGAGGCACTGAGGGTGTGACTGGTCAGGTGAAGCTGGTGCTGAACTCACACACACTGCACAAACACACACACACACACACACACACAGCATGACCTGCTGTCCTCATACACACACACACACACACACACATTTCAAATGCAAGACAGACAAGCTCGCTGCTATTTAGCCGTGCAAATGAAGCAGAACAGAGTCCAGGTTTTCATGCAAGTACATGTTAGTCACATAAACCACAAAATGAAAATGACTGTGGATGATTAATTATTACTTCTCGTGCTGCTACGATAAAAATACATGCAAAGTAACACTGTAAACAAATATCACCCATATAGTGTGAAGGGAAAACAGGGCATCACTGTGAATATGAACTCATCAAATATGCAATAAGAACAGGAACAGACTGAGAGGAGACAGACATGTGGCATACGTGTGTGTCATGTATGATGTACAACCACAAACACATTTACCAACACATAAACATGTGCATTAATATTCCAGTGTGGAAACCGATGATGCAGACGTTCAGTAGGTGCATGCGCTGACTTCCTGTCATGCAACTAACAAGACAACTCAGACACATGCTCTGCTCAGAGAGAATGCAAATCCGTCTGTAGGTTTTTTGTCTGTGAAACCAGCTGAGTGGAGTTTGTCATAAACGACCATGCAATGATCGTGTTTGAGACAGAGGCTGAAAAGAGGAGCTGCAGCTATGGACACTTTGAGGAAAGTGATGTTTTCTCAACATTAGAGGATGTGAACCTTTTCAAGTAAACACAAATTCAAATTATAAATATGAGCAGGATATGTCTCCGGAACAGGATTTGAGATATAAGAAGTAAATATTGGAAACATTTGTGGAGAAGAATGGTGGTGGGATTGCACATGTGTGAATAACAACACAGCTGCACCTACACCACCCTAGTGCCCCCACATGCCTACATCTGGACACATATACATTTGAAAACATGTAAATGACACGAGGACAAGATAAAATCACAAGGAGCAAAGTGAATCCTGTGTGACGGAGATGAGATGTGGGAGAGTTCAATGTGGATTCAAGAAAAGGTGAGACATGATTAAAACGAGGGAGGTATGGAGTGATGAGGGATGAGAGAGGCATATATTGGGCTGAGAGTTAGAATGCAGGATTTCACACAAATATTTTGGAGAAACTTAATTTAAAAAATGTAGTTGACATTGAAATATTTGACAAGCTACTCCGATATTATGAATCAAGCCTCCGTTGTTGCTGTAACACCTTTCTCTCTCATTCTTCGTCCCTTCCACAAACCCAGCTCGTGTTTTCCCTCTCTCTTGCTCCCTCTTTACCTGTAGATCGGGGGCCCCAGGTCGGGGAGAGGGGGACGCAGAGGAGGAGGGAACGCCAGTTGTTTCCTCATAATAATAGGGGTATTCATGGTCATCCTGCTCCTCATCAAAGTACTGAGAGAGGTGGAGGCATGGAAGGATTGAAAGATGGGCAGGATGGAGGAAGACGTAGTTTGGCAGGGGATGGGAGAGGGGGGGGGGAGGTGCATGAAAGTGAGATGGACAGAAGGAGAGGAATTCACAAAGAGGGGGACAGCGGTGGTGATGAGGGATCACAGAGGCCACAGAGGGATAAATATAGATGTAGAAGTAGAAGAGAGGGAAAAATAAAACATGGTGATAGACAGCAAGAGAACAAATGCAAAGCTTTCAGTTTTTTCATTCACTCGAGTCTGTGCTGCTCGTCAGAAGGTGTTGATAATTAAAAATGTCCGAGCACAGACGACCTCGACGAATGAAAAAACAGCAAAAACAATTAAGCAAAGGGAGAAGCCGATGAATAAAACCAGAGTGATTTATATTCATCCAGCTCCACAGCATCAACGTGACAGGGTCTGGGACGTGTCTCTGTTCAGCGTCTGACATTCTGATTGAAGTTCTGGCATGCAAATACTTAAAGCAGAGATCATGTACTTTGGATGAATGAATGCACATGAAAATCACTGCTGCTGGTGTCGGGAAACGGTCAGCTTCAAAATATCAGACTGTTACTGAGAGGACTGAGGGAGAGCTTGCAAAGCTTATAATAATACTAAAAATATTATTAATACTAAATATACTACTACTACTAATAATAATAATATACATGTAGTGTGCACAAACCAGTCTCAGTAAGTAAGAGGCTCCACCTTAAGCCATCTTCATGCCAAATCCTTTGATTTCTCAATTTAAGCAGAAAACCAATCAGAATTTAAGTTTTATGCACTGAACAAATTCTCTGTCTCAAGCCAAGAAGAAGAATTGGGGAGAACACTGACGTTGGCTTGTATCATCCTCTTTCCCCTACCTCTCTGTGTTCCACTGCTTCAACTAATCCACTGCTGTAACAAACGCTGCGTATGAAATGATCTGTACAGGCCTCTGCTTTTCTTAAGTTACCTGAGGGACACACAGACTGAGGAGGAAAGCGGATGGATACAAACTGTTGCCGCTGACGGAGAAGCGCGAGGAAGACAGAGAGGAAGAGCAGCACTTTGATGACACGATCAGATGACTTTTCTTTTAGCTGGTTTCTTCACTGTGACCCTGAGTCGTGTAGCTTTCCTAAAACGAGTCCTATCTGACACATGAAGCCTCTCCAGCTTTCCTTTCCTTTAGTGGGTAACACAGGTTTCTACCTCCACCACGGAGGAAGTGTTTTCATCTGCTTTTGGTTATTTTTAGCAGGATTACTCAAAAACTGCTGAACTGATTTCTATGAAGTTTTGTGGAGGGGTGAGACATGGTCCAATGAGGAACACATTCCATCTGAGGAACTGGACCCCGTGTGACTTATAAAGGCTGCATGTTGTATTTGATCAGTCACTTTTGCAGGGGGGAGCAGGTTGTTGATTTCACACTGTGTATGAACTCATGTTGTGTTGGTGTTACTCACGTATGTGTTGGGGTCCTGAGCCTGGGTCTTGGGCAGAGGGGAGTCACAGTCGGGGCTGTAGTGCTCACAGTAGTCGTAGGCAGCCTGGGGGTTGGAGGCGATCAGCAGCTGCTGGATGTCTCCCTGTGGAGAGTAACAAAATAATACAGATTAATAAAACCATGTGCAGCTGCATCATCATACCATCAAACCACAGCATTAACAATGTTCACATCGTATTTACAGTCAGTGAATCAGTTATCTGTCACCAATAACTGCAGAGTCTGACCCTGATCAGCTGTTTGTCAACCCCCTAGAAAATACACAACACTGGGACTACTGGACACACAGCGTTCATCTAGAATATCATTTTCATATTAACTTCAATGTTGGGTTCAATCTTTGCAATGGAATTATTTCACATGTATGCCTCTTATTGTGAAATTCGCCTATTTACATATATTTATATACCAATTGTATTCATATCATGATATAGCTAAACATATAGCTCACACACCCTCATGCAATGATCATGTGCCACTGCATTTTACTCAAGTACATTTCTCTAATGTTTCCATCCGAAGCGAAAAGTAATACAATTATGTCCATATTGTCTGTATTATCATTAAGTGTTCTTTTCTGTTGAATTGCCTATTTAATTGTATTTTATATTTCCATGTGTTCCCTTGTCTTCCTGATTTTGACTATGTGCTGCTGTAACAGTAAAACTTGCCTGAGCTGGGATCCATAAAGTTTATCAATGTCTTTATTTTGTATTTTTTTTATTTTAACTTCTCGTTACACTTATCTTTACTCTTCATGTCACACTCACTCATTCTGTCACACATGCCACAACTGTCACAGGAGGAGTCAGGGATCGAACCACCGGCCGTCTGGTCAGTAGATAACCCGCTCTACCTCCTGAACCACAGCTTCCCACTTCAGACAACTGCACACTCTACAAGCTGATGAAGAACTAAAGTACTTAGACGTACTAATGTATTTAAAATACAGCAAATATTCAGTAATACAAATCATACATGAAAACACCTTTTAAACACTTTTTCTGAGTCATTCATTTATTTTTTTCAAGTGTGTGTTTGGGTGCAAATAAACCAACAGCTCTTTTCTGTGTGAGCGTCCTCACCTGGAAAACCTCCTCATCGAGCAGTCGGGCTCCGAACACGGTGATGCCGTTGGTGTCCACCTCGGCGTGGTTGCCCCGGGGCAGAGCGCGGGTCATCTTCTTCTTGCAGTCCAGCAGCAGAGTCACGTTCTTCTTGGAAACAGAGATAGCGATGCGATGCCACCTGGAGACAAGGAGGAGGAACCGAAGGCGAATAAATGTGTCATGTGAGCACAGGCCTAATTATAAAGATGTCTGGAGATACATACACATCACACACACACACCACAGCCAATCACAACCACACAACCCCAACTGTGTCATCTCAACCAGTCACAAACTGGTTGTCGCTGGTTACTGACTTGCCATCAGCCAGGTTGACGCCTCTGAACAGTGGGTAGTCCTCTGGGGCCGGTTTGCCGTTCTGGTCCTCGTACAGGAAAACAGGCGAGCGTCCCAGTTCGATTCCCAGCTGCTGGATGCCCTGCTCGCTGTAGATGGAGAGGAGGAAGGCCTGGAGACCAGACTGGGCCTTAACCAGAGCCATGATGGAGAAGTTCTCCGGGAAACGACCTACGCATGAGGGAGGGATGGGAGAAGAGGAAAGAAGGAAGGGTTTAAAAGATGTGGCCCTGGAGAACGGAGACGAACAAAAAGATCAGCAGGTAAACAGTGGGAGGGGGTGAGACCTGGACCTGGAGAAGGGAGCAGGAGATGGAGGGTTAGGAAAGAAAGGAAAGAGATAGCTCTCAAACAGGAAGGTGAACAAGTGGAGGATATGATAATGGGATTATCTTTAAGTTTCTAAAGTCAGAGATCTGAGTCAGGATGAACTGACTTTGATAGAAAGTCCCACGTGAAGCTGGATCAGAGGAAACGTAATAACAGGTGTTAACAGCTGGAGAACGAAGACTAAACCTCAGGAAATGAGTCAAAATCAGCTTTGACTTTTCAGGATTTCTTCACAACCACATAAGTGGCACCTTGTCATCTCTCTCCTCACTCCAGGGTGTCAGACTGTACTCTTGAGTTAATTTGTTATGGCTCTCCCACACAGTTTAACTCAGCTCCTGATTACACAGTCTATCCAGGAGTGAGGCAGTGAAGCAACAACCTCAGTAAACTCCTCACAGCTCAGTTGGAATAACATCTAAACATGAAGAGAATCCTGTAAAATGATGATTACAGGTTTATCCACTCTGGAATTCATCTTAAATATTAAGCCCTGCTGTAATTAAACGTTCTCCACAGGGACGTTCATTTCTTCAAAGTGTTTCCTCTTTCCTGAGCAAACTCTCCTGTTAGAGATAATTCATCTTCCTGTAGGTTCATAATATTAAAGACAATAATATGCTGTACTAGTACATTTGGTGGAGTTATGTTCAAGCTTTTAATCAATTTAATTAATTTAAGTGATGTTGATTATATTTAATGCCAAAAGTAAAGTTTTTTTATTTCAATGCAATAATGATTTAGCAGTTTCCTCTTTGCAGTAAAACAAATATGGAAGCCAGATCTCAATATCTGAGCTTGTGGGAGTTTGAACTCGGCCTACCTGAGAAGAGCTGCTTGGTGGGAGCAGAGATCTGAGCCTTCTTGGTGATGCGGTAAGCATGGTCGGGGGTGCCGGAGCGACGGGACGTGCAGAAGCCGGGGACTTTCTTCACGCCCTCAGGGAGCGACGGGACCTGCAGAGCCCGAAGCACGTCCACCGGGTCTGTGGGACAAGAGGAGAGACGGGTCAGAATATACAAACAATCAGTTATAAACAGAAGAAACCCACAGGAACAGTTTCCCTGTTCCAGACACAGTGTCAGAGCATTTGCAAACAGCTTTTCTGAAGTTTTATCTTCTTTTATTTACAGAAAATTAAAAGAATATCTAAAAAGTTCTTTTGATACTAATGTGATATAGAAGCAGGTGTGTGTCCACAGTGGCCAACACTGTACACGTAGGTCTAATGTAAAGAGGAGGCTCTGTGCCAGGGCGAGCGGGCGAGCGGCCAAACCACACGAGCCACAGCAGGTACAGTGAAGCTCAGATTCATCCAGGGCAGAGACAGTGGCTGCGTTTCTCCTCACATTTATCAACTGAAACAAGTGGCTGTTGACATGATGGAGCTGAGTCAAGTGAAGGTTTCAGGACACGCCATCATTTCACAGTTTAACCTGACACGCACACAGACACACAGACACACACAGTCTCACATCCTGTCTCCAGCTTCACACGCTGAGGTCAAACAGTCTGTTCCTCCAGCCTCAGTCTGTGCTGTGGTTTGACTCTCTGGCTTCCTCACATTGCTCAAAGGCACTGGGTCAGGCTGTGCATGTAAAGACGTAGCTCAAACTCATTCAGGGTGGCTGCTCGTGACCAAGTTCTTTGTGTTTGGATTCATTTTCCTTAACAAATTAAACATTTTCTGAAAATTAAGAATAACAATAAAACAGATCGCTTTGTGTGTGCTCCAAGTTTTATACATTTTTTATAGTTTTTGAATAAATGTGACATCAAGATGGTGCGGAAGACATTGGACTTTTTAACTCTGTCTGTTACTTTAAAATAATGGTTGTTCAGCTTCTCTTTAGTGAAAAGTTAAGTTTTAGTAAATCATGCCTGCTTCAAATTGTAACTTCCTCAAAGAAGTGGAGATGTTGTGTCTCATTCCAGACGGATTAACGCAGGTTTAAAAACAGAAAGCTTGTAAAAAGTGTTCGGTCTGAGAACCCAGGAAATCAAATGTAATTATAAAGTCGACCATTGAAAATTACAACATCTCGATGGGTCCCAGTGACACATGTCTTCAGCTACACCCAGTTTTCCTCACTTCTCCTGTTCCTGTCCTGAGTTTGAGGTTCACCAGGAGCTAAGTTTGCTGTTAACAGCCAATTAGATCCACTCACAGTCATCGGCCTGCTGTGGCACTTCTCTCAGTAAACCTACAGTGACGCGTTGCTCGGGTCAAAACAACCGCTCCGATGAAAAGATGAAAACCTGACACGTCCTCTGATGCTAAGAAGTTACACGTCTATTTTCATTTTTCATCAACACGTCATATTTAAGAGGAAATTATGTAATCTCAGTCACCGCAGCATGTTAGAAACGCTCAGCTGAGCGTGGACCAGGCCCAAAATGGTGTGTGAAGGAGCCCATCATCCCCAGCTCCTCCAGTCTGCATTCTGTCTCAGGGCAAGAAAAATCCCAGACAGACCCACAGTCAACAGCTCGTATCCCTTAATAATAAAATCATCTCTATGTGCTAATCAGACGGTGTTGGATATTTGCCGCTCATGTGAAGTTTCCTTGTGCTTTTCCTAAATTCACAGCGGTGCTTTTGTTTAGGTGACACCCAGTGGTCTCAGAATCACCAGTTTGTCACACAGGCTCACAGATGGTCTTATTTATTCACACAGAGCAAACGGTGCGTTGCTGTTTCCTCACAGTGTCTCCACCACAGGCCGCTAACGTCTGTCTGCAGCAGAGTGAAGAGGAGGAGGAGGAGGAGGAGGAGGGAGAGGTGGAGTGAGCGAAGGAGGAAGAAGGAGTAAAGACGATATGCTCTGTGAGCAGGAGCGTTTAAAGGGACCTAGAGGGGCCCTAAATTCAAATTAACTAAATTATGAAGCTTTTGGCAGAAAGTTAGTGGGATCGTGCCTTGTTAGGTTCGGAATAAACTGTCTGTTAACTACACGTTAGCAAGATGGCTGCTTCGCGTATCCTGCATCTGCTTGGTGCGTAGGTTGTGAACATCTTCAGGAAGAAGAGTCAGTGAGCACAACATCAGCGACAGAGACGGTGGAGAGTTTCGACGACAAGCTGCGTGACCAGGTCCGTAATTACCCATATTTATATGACTCTGTAAGGAGGGGGGGAAGTGAGGTGTAGATTGAGAGGCGCTGTGATGCTACATCAACTCTCCAAAACAGAAACGACCAAAAGAAGAGAAGTTAGAGGAAGCTGAAACAAAAAGAAATTTAGAAAAAAAAACATGCATGAAAGAAATTCTAAAAAGATTTAAAGATTGCAATAAACATTGGGAGAGATGAAAACAGAAATGTATGGGTCCTTCTTTAAGTTTTCAACAAGATTTCCATAACATAACATAACACGATATAATATTCAAAATCAACAGAAAGGAGGTCTCGTGTTTTTCCAGATTTGTGGGTCTCAGAGGTGTTGGATTTATTTTCCCATAGTTTTCAAGAGTTTACTAAATCTGCACAGGAATCCTGGGAATGAGAAAGAGGAAGAGGAAGGGGGGGTTCAGGTAAAGGTGGAGCGTGTGTGTGTGTGTGTGTGTGTGTGTGTGTGTGTGTGTGTGTGTGTTTGGGGGGGTCAGGCAGTGACAGTAGACAGCCTGGTTCTGTGATGGCAGGATATTGGATCAGATTGCAGCCGAGCTCCCCCGGTACGACCAGCACAATGTGCCGCTCTGTTCTCCGCTGCCTGACCAGCTCACATCTGCAGCCGGGGCCCTTCCTGCCTGGAGGACCACAATCACGACAAAAACACACCCACAAAAATAACACACACACACACACACATGGCCCAGGCCGAGAGAAGTGCAGCCACACACCTCACGAGACGAGGAACTGCAAATATGAAACTAGACAAGGTATGAAAACAAACTGCAGCGAGGCACAAACTCTCTTTCTTCTCGTACTTTCTCTCTCGCTCCATCGGTCTCTCTCAACATAAACGCTCACAGATGGCTGCAGCCTTTTGAAGTGAACGCTGCCCAATTACACTTCTGTCGTTAGGACAGGAAACGGCTCTCAGGCCCGTGAGGGAGGTTCCAGCCTCGTGCTGTAGGTGAAGATTACAGTAGCACGTACAGTTATATCACTGACAGCTGCACTGGAGAAGAACCAGTGACCCTAACACTCGTCCACCTTACACTGATGTGAGTAGGCATAAATTGTAGAGAAACAGTGTCAGATTAGGAATGTGATAAATTCACAGTAATTCAGAATGCACAGGATAACTTTATTTTCTTTAAGGGTCTCAGAGGACCTTTGATTTGTAAAGTTTTCAAATGTAATAAACATCAAGAGAAGACGAGGAGACTATAGTAAACATGCAATACAAGCAATAAGTAATAATAATCTCCTTTATTAAACCTCATTTAAATATGTGTGATTGACCGAATATCTATAAAATAAAAGAAGACACAGATTGAAATATAAGAAAAGAGTCAAATTAATTAAAATGCTACGATGTGGATAAGAACAACTTAAAGACACTGAAAAGCCTGAGACAACACGAGGTTCTTCAGTCTAGTTTCAGGATATTTTTTGACATTTTCACTGATTTTCCCAGAGAGTAATTCATGGATCTTGATGAAAAAACCCCATCAGGCATCTTTAGTGAACTGATATCCGTGAGTGTGAGAAATGCAGCTGCAGTATTGTCCCTTGGCAGAGGTCAGTGGGTTTCATTGAGAAGTTCTTTCACTGCTTTGAAGCTGTGACCAGAAAGTGGCAGCACAGAACAAGTTGGATACTCAATCAAATCTGAGATAACTTCTTATTTGCTTTATTCTACTTCCCTTCAGCCCAGTTGTTGAATCCTTCGATCGCACATCACCACGAGAAACACACATCCTAACTATACGCTGTGAGATGGAGAATGAAGCTCTGTACTATGTGTGGATGTATTTTGTTTTCCCGAGGCCTGAAACAGTCCTGTCACTGTTTCACTCTCAAACCCACAAGTGAGCAAACACACAGAAAACCAGCACATTACAACCTGATGGGAAACACATGTGATGCTCAGGTGAGCTGCTACTAACTGATGGAGTTAGTTCGGTTCCTCTCAGCCGCCACTAGATGGAGCCACAGCAGATTTAATTAACTTGGTGACACACACACACACATACACACGACTCTATAGTTACCTCTTTCTGCCTCTAATGCCCTGTGTAACAATAAATATGTGCGTGTGTGTGTGTGTGTGTGTGTATGTGTGTGTGTGTGCATGTGTGTGTGTGTGTGTGTGTCTGTGCCCTTTCCTCCTTTGGTGCAGCTGTGTCAAATACCAGACACACACTCCAGCTGACACGTTGACCCCTCACCTCTCACCTTTACACAACGACCACGTTGTCAGACTTGGAGAGAGAGAGAGAGGGACGTGCAATGTTGACCGCAGAGAAACACACACACACACACACACACACACAGCTCTATGTCTCAGTATTTCTTTCCAAAAAATCATAAATCACAAAAAGTCAAATATCAAACGAATTTGAAAACTGACCATAAACTGAGCTGCAGTGGTTCCAGCTGCCGCGGCGTCTCGGAGTGTGAGCACAGCCCGGCTGCAGGTTATAATTTCCAACCTGGACCTCTATAGTTAGGATTTATTTATAATACCTTGTGTGCACAGACAGAAAATACATTCTGTGCCCATGCTGTAAAAAGGGATCAGTGGTATTCACATTATTTGTACAACATAAAATGATGTTTATAGTTATTTAAGTTATTTGAAAAGCAGATTTATGATAACAACGAAAGATAAAATCCGACTGTGCTGGAACTTATCTCTTTCCAAAACAAAACAACGATGAGGCAGTTTGATCAATGATGAGAATTAAAACTTGATTTGTCTTTGGGCGTACGCTTGTGCTGTGAGGAGAAATGCAGATGAGAAAACTGTTGTTTGATCCCTGAGATATTCCTTTGTGATGTGTGATGTGATCCCTCTAGGTTGTCTCTTTACTTTACTTTACTGTGTTCTTGTGTCTATTTAGCTAATTTAAATTGGATCTATAATTTTCAGCTCAGGTTATTTTTACATTTCTAAGCTGAAGGTCTGGAGGCAATGAACGACGAGCCTGCTATCGTCTCCCTCACCTGAAGAACTGCATCATAATCCTCCTAATGTGGCCAAACAGTCTTAATATGAAGTGAATTATTCATATTGAAGTGAATGGCTACTATTAACAGTGTTTAACTTGAGCCCTTCATCTGTTGTTTTTAGATTTCACAGTCCATTCATTATATGTGTGGCTGCAGCTCAGCACCAACGTTTACTGCAGCGCAGCCTAGTGTGGTTTCTGGGTAACAATCCCTATATACTGCTCAGGTCCTCCATGTCCTTTGTGCACCATCGTGTGGTGTGTGTCAGCACCGACGCAGCTGCCAACGTGTATCGTGCTGCAGCTTCATGCGGTCCAGGGGCCGGCCACAGTCTCAGTTTGGATCCAGGGTGGATCCTCACACCGCAGGAGGCAGGAGACAGTCAGAGAATCACAGACGGTGAGCAAGGGAACAAATTAGAAACCTGCTGGATCTCTAACCTCCAGACTTCACAGCTCAGCTCTGACAGGACATAACTAACAAACCTGACTAACCCCAAAAACAAAGTCTGAGAATCACACTGAAGGAAAAGCTCTCGTTGAACAATTACACAGAAAAAGCCAGAGTTACTGCCACAACTCACAGACAATTTTACACAAGACCTACAACAAAACAGTGCAAGAAATACTTGTATTATTACTTCTACTACAATCTGATGCAGAATAAAAACTATTTTTTCCTGAAACTTGTAGATAGTATATTTACTGCATTAAATCATCATACATCCATCTCAGTTTTTTCTAATCCTGACATTTAAATGAACTTTAAACAGATTGTTATTAGTGTACAGCCAAAATATTTATACTGAATTAAGTTAGACATATTTAATAACAGTTATTGGTGGTGCCTGAATCCTCTTCACACCACAGTCTAGCCAAGTCAGACTTATAATGAAGACAAGTGTCACAGCAGTGGGCTCAGGATTATATTTATAATCATCATCACTGTTTATAGCAAAGAGCTTTTGGCTGTGGAAATCCCCACATCAGAATCTACCCTGCATTCTGTGGATCTTCACAGCTGTAATTTACCTGTAAAAACACGTGTGAGGAGGCAGGTGACTGTGATGAGACTGGAACGCTCGCTCAGAGGCGTTTCTCCAACAGGACTCATAGGTCTCAGTTCATTAAACACTCCCGAACAGTTCCAGATAGATTCAAGATCAAATGACTGAAAACTATATGGTGCAATGAATAAAAAACACTGGTATTAAATACTAGAAAGCATGTGGTGCATAACTGCAATAACACAAGGGCACATTGGTTGCATTTGATAATCAAAATGCAGGTTAAGAGCTCTGTGCATTGTGGATGCAAGTAGGTCGGGGATTTCCATATCTGTTGCATAAATTTAAATCAGTAGAATTAGAATTTGTGAGGTTTATTCAATGTTTTCTATATTTTAAAACTTCCTCTTGATCTTTCCAGTCAACCCAGTCAGAGCCCAACAACATTTAAAACTATTTTCCAATGGATGGACTGAACCGATGTCTGGAAAAGAGATGTACATTAACATTATATGTAAAATCACACAGCTGCTCTCCACACCCTCCTGCACCGACTTCCTAGAAGCAGCAAAATAACAGTGACTAGGAATAGCATCCTATACAGACAGCCTGTCATTATAGAGCTGGCAAACTCTCCTGCCGTCCTTGTTCATCTCCTGCTAAAACAGAACGTCTCCGAGGATAGACGCCAAACCGCGCTCACACACAAACCACAAAATCATCACGTACCAAACCGAGAGAAAGCAGAGGAGCTATCTTCTGCTCTCGCTGTTCCCTTCGGGCTGCAGAGCTGATGTGGTTCAGCCTGAGAACGACTTTCACAAGTTCACAGTTTGAAGAGACGTTCTGGTTTCGAGGCCTCAGACGTGTTTACTATTTGTGGGTCTAAGCTTTGACTGTGTGTGTGTTTCTCTTTCAACCACCGCCCGCCTCTTATCTGTCGGTGCAAGTGAAGAGATTTTGCTTCAGTGGTTGAGGTCGGTGAGAAAGTGAATACGAGAACATTAAAGAAAAGTTTCCTACGTGTCTCAACCGTTCTGAGTAGCGGCTCAGAAAACGAGAAGTAAAAGCAACACTGTGTAACTTTGACTGAGCAGCAGCGCCCCCTGCAGCCACATGTGGAAACTAATGCTGTTGTGCGATGAAGTGGTTTTCGGGTAGAGAAGAAAAAACAAACAATCATCTGACTGAATGCTGGATATTACCCATGATCCTCTGCTTCCTGAACCTGAAGAGCAACTGCTGTAACAAATCCACCAAAACTTATTCTTCATATTTCAACAGTTTACTGCTGAATCTTGGAGATAAACTCTGGTTTTTAAATAACTTCTGAGACAGTTTGTGACTCTCAGTCACGGATGAATCACGTCACTAAGAGTTAGTTAAAACAGTCCAGGGAGAAATTGGGGATTTTGCCCTGAGCTCAGCCTGCCAGGCAACTTGTCCTGCGAAGACTTTAATTCAGCAGGAGAGCAGCAGCCTTACATTACTCAGGCTTAAGTGTAGGGTTCAGCTGCTTGTTAACAAAGAAGGAGGAATCTGGGAGCAGATAAGAGTCTGTCTGTCTGTCTGAGAGAATCAGCTCAGGTCTCATCACAAACTGTAAGCAACTAATGCACTTGGCGCTTAACAAGGTTTTTCTGTACCAACAAAGTCTAATGTTGCAGAAGAGATGCATATGAAAAAGAAGTAAAATCTTGTTGGTAAATGTGTAAAATTAGCATTTTTTGGATTTTTACAATTGAATACATGCAGATGTGACAGAGGGACAGAGGGACAGAGGGACAGAGGGACAGAGGGACAGAGGGACAGAGGGACAGAGGGAAAATGATGACGAGTCAGAGGAAAGATCGAGAGGACAAGTTAAAGCTTCCAGACATGTGATCAGCAGGAGCCTGAAATACCACACACTTCCATACAGTCACAGAGTGAGCTGTCAAAGGCCCGAGCTCTGCCACCACGTATAGTAGCTCCATTCACCAAGGGAGGGAGAGAGAGAGAGAGAGAGACAGGGAGGGAGAGAGAGAGAGAGAGAGAGAGAGAGAGAGAGAGAGAGAGAGAGAGATAGAGAGAGAGAGAGAGAGAGGGACCATGGGTTATGTTATGTTTAGCCACACGGAGACAGACTGGCCTTTGAGGAGCTCGGCTGTGAAATGAGTTTGGGGAACATCCATGTCAAGAAAACATTGCCCAGTGATTTTCTCCTGATTTGAACAAAACTCGTCTTTCATGCGTCTGGAGGCCCACTGGCCTCTGAGCCTCATCCAACCATCCTTCCATCCATCCATCCATCCTTCCATCCATCCATCCATCCATCCATCTACTTATCCACTCATCCAGCCATCCATCCATCATCCATCCATCCATCCACTCATCCAGGAGGATGAGTGGATGGCCCACTGGCCTCTGAGCCTCATCCATCCATCCATCCATCCATCCACTCATCCATCCATCCATCCATCAAACCATCCACTCATCCATCCATCTATCCAACCACTCATCCATCCATCCATCAAACCATCCACACATCCATCCATCTAATCATCCATCAAACCATCCATCCACTCATCCATCCATCCATCCATCCTTCCATCCATCCATCCATCCATCCATCCATCCATCCATCCATCAAACCATCCACTCATCCATCCATCTATCCAACCACTCATCCATCCATCCATCCATCAAACCATCCACACATCCATCCATCAAACCATCCATCCACTCATCCATCCATCCATCAAACCATCCATCCGTCCATCCTTCCATCAATCCATACATCCATCTACTTATCCACTAATCCATCCATTTATCCATCCATCCATCCATCCATCAACTCATCCACTAATCCATCCATCTCATCCATCCACTCATCCATCCATCCATCCACTCATCCATCCATCAAACCATCCATCCGTCCATCCTTCCATTAATCCATCCATCCATCTACTTATCCACTCATCCATCCATTTATCCATCCATCCATCCATCCATCCATCCATCCATCCATCCATCCATCCATCCATCCATCCATCCATCCATCCATCCACTCATCCACTCATCCATCCATCAAACCATCCATCCACCCTTCCACTCATTCACTCATCCATCCATCCATCCACTCATCCATCCATCCACTCGTCCATCCATCCTGCTCCTCCTCCCTTCATGCTCTCAGTGAAGAAGGGAGGACAGATGTGAAGGCTTCCGACCTCTCTTCTCTCAATCGGTCTTCTGGCCAGGGACGCGACGTGCACAGAAAGGCATGAACACGTGCTTCCAGGTGAAGGAGGGTTTCACTTCCGTCCCCCTGACACGATCCAGGTCACATGATCAGAAGAAGGTGAACTCTAGGAGCAGCAGCTCTGAGAGCCTCAGATGAGCAGGCTGCAGGAGCTGCTGCACACAGAGGCACATTCACACTGGACTAGGTTTCCACACCCTGAGCTGCACAGACGCAGATACACAAACACAACTGTACAAAGCACACATTAACGCGGACACACTAACCGCTTTCACTCCCAAACCCCTGCGACCGAGCTGCTCCGCCGCATAATCACCTATTCATAGAAAGCAAGAAATGTCTCAGGCTTCAACCTCCAAAACACACACGGGAGACGACGGGCCGGTGCAGCCGCCTCTTGGATCTGGATCTGGATCTGGATCTGGATTTGGGGCCAAAGAACACACACCGGAGGGCCGGTGAGGTCCAGAAGCCCCAGTGGTCCCGGAGCTGCTCCAACTGCCCCACCAGCTCTGACGCACAGAAACCTCTAAAGTTAATTTAATTGAAGGTAAACTAAACCTACTTTGTAGTTTCTGTGAATTATACAATTACATAACGACAGAACTTTTAATATTTAATTACCAACAAGCTTCAGACTCATCTCAGAAGGTTCATCAAATAATTAGATCAATTAAAGCCTGAAAACATGTACAATTTTAACATTACAATTTTAATCACAAGTTTTATCTTTACGTTAATATCTGCCCACGGTGGTGCCGCGTGTCACTGCGCGTAAAAGTCTCAGATGTGAACTGATCTGGAATCAGGTGAATCAATGGATTCTCTGTGTTTAAAAATAACTGCAGACCCCTGGTGGTTTGTCAGGGAACTGCAGCGCATTACAGATCATTCTTCTTAGGCCATCTACTCTCCAGAAGTGCAAGTGGGGTTGACACACAAATGTGTACCCTGCAAATTCTTTTTTTAAGATTAAACTTAGATTAAAAAAAACAAGCCTGTTTTATCTTCTCAGGACAAATGCAAAATCAAGCTTCAGTTCAATATTCCCAGTGGGATGCAGATGTTCCTCCTCCCAGTGGAACCAGGGGCAGTGACGGATGCACAGGCTGAACTGGTAAACACCTCACTCTCTATCCACAGCTCACTTCACTCACAGCAGACATTTGCAATGGAGACATTTATCTGACAAACTCCCCCCATGAGAGACTGGAGCAGCTCTTTGCACCATCTTACCCCATGAACCCCTCCGGATGGGGAGGGGGGGGCGCAGACGTGACTACCATAAGCTAATAAACTCAACCCTGTCTGAATACATCTCTGTGTAATAATGGAATTGAGTTTATTCATAAGCAAAGTCAACATGAGGCAAACTTGACCACAAATGACCAAGGAAGCCTCTGGATGTTTGAGATGTTTGAGCATCGTGGGGAGATGACACCTGTCAGCACGATGCACACACACACACACACACACACACACACACACACACACACACACACACACACACACACGGAGGGAGATACAGGAGGAGGAATGATGACAAAACAACTCTTATTTGAAACCTCACAATGTGTTGACATGTTTTCTTTTCAGCAAAAAGTGAAGTAAATCAATTTTCTAACGTCTCTCTGGTCTTAGATTGATATTGACAGTGCGTAACATCCATTATCGGACACGGTCAAGGATGACAGGATTCCCGCAGAGAAAAACTGTTTTTTAAAATCAACAATAAACAACAAATGACTCTCGTGTCATTATATTCTTTGTTTGGTTTTCATCACTTTTCTTTTCTCAATAAGGATCTGTCAAAATTACCAGGAAAAAGACAAAACGTCTCCCAACTCCAAGTGTAGAAAGTAGAAAACCTCTAAACATGCGAGTTACTATTTAACAAATCCACTTCAGAGAGGATGACTCTGTGGAGCAGCTGTTATTGAAGCAGTGGGAATCAGGTGCGCACTGGATGAGATGTGCCTTTACGCACACGCTTCATCTGAGTGAGAAGAGGACAGAACACTGAAGGTGTTTTTGATCCGAAGTCTCATTTTAAATCATCAGATCTGAGTTCTTACCTGCCCGCACCACGGTCGTTTGGCACACAACGAGCGCCACGGTCACCAGGGCGAAGGATGAGAAGTCCATGCGCCATGGTCTCCGTTTCTTCCGTAAGGGACAAGCTCCAATATCCATAGTGCTGCAGTGGTTGTCCGGCCTGGTTGAGCTGTAGGTGCAGGATGTGCTGGAGGTTATCCTCTCACAGAAAGTCAGCCGACCAGAGGGACCCGACTGAACCTTCTGCGAGGCGACGGACAAAGAGGCGCGTCTCTGCCTCTGCTCTCCTTAATGAGTTTCCTCTGTCTGTCTACGTTAGTGCACGAAACCTACAAAAGGGGTTTCGGGGTGAATAAATATCTTTTATTTTAACGTGTAACCCCTTAGTGCTAAAGCCCCATTGAGTCAGATTGGGTACGAGAACCCAAAGTGGAGAGAGCCGCAGAGAGAGACCTGGAATCACGCTCTCTCTCCCTTCTCTCTCTTTCCCTCTCCCCTTCTTTACTTTCTCCCACGTAGAGCGAGAGCGTGTGTGTATGTGTGTGTGCGTGGAGAGAGAGAGAGAGAGAGAGTGAATGAGTGGCAAAAGGGGAGAGAGAGAACGGCAAAATGGGGGCGTGCGTAATTGCGCGCAGATCTACGTTGTGGAGGGGCGTGTAGGAGCGTGCACTGTTTTAATGATAAGCTCCTACAAATATCACACACACACACACACACACACACACACACACACACACACACACACACACACACACACACACACACACACACACACACACACACACACACACACAGCTCACTCCCTGAAAAGCTGATGAAGGATGATTATAGATTATTTCTCTTTATCTTCTCCACTTCCACCTTTCACGTGTTTGTGGATTTATAAACCACAATGAAAGTTAGACAGCAGACACACGCACGGATGAGCTGAGCAGCAGCAGGAGAGTGCGCGTTCAGCCAATCACGCTGCTGTCCGCTCCACTAACCACGCCCCTTTCAGCCACCAAGCCATCGTTGCTCTCCTCCGGCTCTCATTGGTCAGTCCCACGTGGCCTTGTTTTGCAGCATCAGCTCAGGTGCACGTGGAGAGAGAGAGAGAATAAGAGAGAGAGAGAGAGAGAGAGAGAGAGAGAGAGAGAGAGAGAGAGAGAGAGAGAGAGAGAGAGAGAGAGAGAGAGAGAAATACAAAAGATAAAGGAATCACTGTGAACTTGAAATCAAATTCTACCTTCTACCTGTGAAAGTCTGACACTTGGAAACAAACAGTGACCTAATGTGATGGATCCTGATTGACGGGGATCACACCATCAATCATAAAATGTATAATTATAAAAAATGTATAATTACAGGGAGGAAAACCAAACACACATTTTTGGTGAGTTCCATAAATTTCACTTGTTTTGGGGGAAAATGTACACAATGCAATTAAATACATTCCAGGATTTCAAATACTTAAGAAAAGTAAAGTTACGTATCTGGGTAAAGATAAATCATAAACACATAAGTAAAACAGATCATGAAAGAACCAGCAAGAGGTTAATAACAAGCAACTAGTGCAAGACTGAAGTTTAAACTGTGGAAAAATGACCTAAATGAAGAAATGGATGATTTATGACACAGTGATAAATGCATGTGTTTTGTAAACAGGTGTTTTTTAAATTCTGTATTTTGAGAACCGTGAAATAAGTCGTGGTCATGAATCCTTTTCGTGGGAAAAAAAAACAGACACTATATTTTCTGCCCAATAAAGTTTAGTCTAAGTTTTCAAGCCCCTGGTTATATTGGGTGCTTGGTACGAGACATCAACTGTAAAGCTACTTTAGTCGTAATCTCAAAGAGACATTCCTTTCATCATTTCAAAGTCTCTTTCTTTTCCCCACCTGTCATAAACACTTAGCAGCATCAGACCTGTGCCCAGCCGTCTGCCTGCTGAACGTCTGTGCACTCACAGCCACGGTTACTCACTTTCTTTGAACGCAGACTTCACATAAGTCACAAAGCAGTAATTAACCGTAATCATCCCTCCATGCTCTCTCTCTCTCTCTCACTCCCTCTTTCATTTCCATTCTCTAAGGGGAAATAATGGGATGTGTTAGCATTCTGTGGCATTTCTCCCTCTCTATCATTCTTTGTAAGGGTTTCATAGCAACAGGGAAAAATACACAAGTACAGGTGAATAAAATATTCATAAATGTGACATAACAAAAAGCAGCGTTAATGTAGCAGCTTTAATCCAATTGACTGAATAGATTCACTGTATATTAGTCAAGATTCATCATAAGATGAGGATACAATAAGACATAACATAACAAGGAGATACGAGAAGAAGAAAGAATATGATATTAAACATTATAAAGATACAATACAATTAGAAGATATAATACGAAGATAGAATAAGTTACAATATGATACAAGATATGAAGATATGATACAATACAGAGGTTTTTCAATTCAAGTAGAACTAATGTACTGTATCATAAAGCATGGTTCCAGGTTTGTGATCGTGCCGATGCTTCTTTTGACTCGTTTTGTAATTTTAAAATAGTTTTAAGGCTAATTAAAGATGTCTGACTCCAACATCTCCCTCTTCAGAGAACCATGTCTCCATGATGCTAAATTCCAGACGAGGAAAAAAGGGAAACGCCTCAGTTCTGATGGACATGTTTCAGGTTTTGTTCGGCTGTAACACGCAAACTATTTCTATGTGATAAACTGTAAGTTTTCATCCGAGGCGGCCAGAAGGAAAAAATGGTCCTGAGCTCTCAGAAGAAACTCCAGCGGTGAGCTGAGATGTGAACAGAATGAGAAGGAGCGGCCGCTGAGTGATCATCAAGTGAAACCAGCATCTGAAGTGCATCCAGCAAAACCAGGGGACGGTAGTTTCTATAGCTATATATATATATGTACTATATGTGCTATATAGAAAACCAAAAGGAAATTATATAGAATGTTATGTTCTCGGAATTTAGAAGGAGTAAAAATAAACAGAAGTTAGATTGAGGGGTTCGACAGAAAAGCTGAAAAGATCAGAAAACAGAGAGCAACACAAATATTGGTGCATTTAATGTTATAAAATGGAGAATAAACACTATAAAGCAGAATTAAAAAGCTCAGCTGTGAGTTCTTTTCCTCTGTTTGCAGGTTTGTACACAGTCTCCTCACAGATCTGCTATTTTCTCTTTGGTACTAAATCAGAAAGTCCAGGAAACGCTGCCTCAGTGCTTCAGCTCTGGTTTTCATGTTTCTGTCTGGACACACTGGATGATGTTTGTTTCTTTTTGAGGACAGGCTGTTTGGTTTCTAATCTGAAAGTAGATGCCACAGGCTGTAAAAAGAGACACCCCACGAGACATCTGTGGTATGTGTGTCTGCGAGTTATATTCACGCAAACGCCTACATTTAAAGATCGTAATCTCCACCTTTGATGTGTCCATGGTTTCATCCTACACACAACAGAAGGTGATGCACCAGTCTATGACTTTTTATTTTTATGCATATATTTATCATTGTTATCAATATTTTTGTGTTGATTTCTTGATAGTGGGAGGAAGTGGAGACGTATCGTCCATCTTTATTTACAGTCTGGGGTCTCTACCAAAAATCAGGCGTCTCCAAACTAGACAAAACTCCACTGGCAGGTTTTTAACCCAGAACCAAGAGACGAGATCACACCACTTCAGTTTAGCCTCTTTACACTGGCTCTTAATTTGCTCTAGAATTGATGTTAAGATTTTGCTGATTGCCTTTTAGACACTTCAAGGCCTCTTCCTGTTACATATCTGACATTTTAGTGACAAAAGCACCAGCGTGTAGCTTGAGATCCTCGAGCCGGGGTCTGATACCGGACTCAGACCCCAGGCTGAGAGCTGAAGGTGACAGTCAGGGTCCGAGGCTCTGGAACCAGGAAATACAAGAAGAAGAAATGAGATAGATTGAAGCAGTAACTTATTTAATGTCCCCCAAGAATCTTTTATCTGAGTCTTATATCTTTTCGGTTCTGGAACATTCATAACTAGTCTCTTTAATCGGACAATTGTATAACTTTTTTGGTTTAACTGCTGCGTGAGTCATCGAATCAAAAATGTGCACGTCCACATATTTTGTTAGAATATGTCGTCTCTGATTATTTCCCTTTGGTAACAGGTCAGAAAGAATTTAGATTTAACATCTTGTCAAGTGGAGTTTTAATGTCTTTACACACATTAATGAAAATGCAGCATCAAACGTCGCTGCCATAGCAACACTAAAATCCACACAATCTGCTGACCACATTGTTGAGGCACCACAAAGTCCAGAGAGCAGGAGCTCCCACTGACCATGACCACCAGCAGCATGACTTCATCATCCTATGAATCAGACTCAGCTCGTCCCAGTGACCAGTTGGAGGTGAGGCCGCTAACGTGTGATTAGCAGGTAAAATAATCAGACACCAACACACAGGTGCTCATGTCTCGTCCAGAACGTTGTGAACCCTCCAATTACACTCTTCAGTTTCAATGTCGGCCAGGTTTGAATTAATAAAAGCTTTTAATTCACTGGGCAGTAATTTCAGGGTTGTGAGAACCCAGAGACCACAAGGTTTCCCTGTGGAGAAGCTGCATCAGACACGGCCACCCACCACACAGAGCTCCGACTCCCAGTCCAGTCTGACAGCACAGGAATCTGTACTGGCTGTCGAGTCAAAGGGTGACTAGTAACCAGCTGATAGCGCCGTCTGCTGTGGAACATCTGGGGCAATGCCAACATCTGGGGCAATGCAAGCAAGTGAGTCCACGCCGAGGGAGGTGGCACCAGCTCTTGGAGACGGACTCAGCTGGTGCCTGTGGGCAGCAGCTCGCTCTGCGTGCCATTTCCAAAAGAAGAACCTTGTAATTACAATAAAGCGGCCATATTATATTGCTGACTTCCTTGAAAAGTCTGTATTTTACTGGGCAGGGCCGCAAACGCACACACACCCTGTTAGCCACAACACACTGAAATAGATCAGAGCGAGGGATCGCCTCGGAGGAAATGGAAAAGAGAGAGCACTGATCCTCTCAGGACTAACAATGGGGTCAAAGTGCGTGTGTCCATGCGTGGTGAAGACACAATCTGCGTGGTGGAGCTGCTGGAGGTGTAAAGACCCCAGGTAGAAAGAATTAGACAGTAAATGGGTCTGTGATTTTGAATCTGGCCACCGAACACACCCAGTTAACCACATATCTTGAAATAGGCAGGAGAGGAGGAGGAGGAGGAGGAGGAGGAGGAGGAGGAGAAGGGAGGACAAGGGGTGACGAAGGGGCAGGGTGAGGGAGGGGGGAGGTACAGCCAGGGTACACAGGGGTGGGTGTGTTTTTCTGTGTGGGGTGAGTGTTCACGAGCTCTGAAGTGTGCGTGCCAACTGATGTATAACAGCGTTTCTATATGAGCAGACAGTATCGTTCTGCCAAAGTACACACGTCTTTTGATATTTGATCAACTAACCAGAGAGTGTGTGTGTGTGTGTGTGTGTGTGTGTGTGTGTGTGTGTGTGTGTGTGTGTGTGTGTGTTCCCCTCTCTCTCATTCTCAGCATTTCTCTTGTGCACACGTGTTCTATTACCAACTTTCAACACTAAGCAATTCTTACTTCGGGACCTGGAAAGCAGCTTCTTTACCTCTTGATGTTAAATATGGGAATGGGTGAGCTGCAAGATTTGCTCAATTTAGCACAATTACTCACAGTTGGGAGGTAATTTGGTTCATAATGGCTGTAATAATAAAAGGCTATTAGAGAGACTGGAGATATAGCATGAACCAGAAAGAGGTTATTCTGAGCCACGAAGTAAAAATATACGAGGAGCAGATTTTATAAACATTTATAAAAATTCACTACATTAAAAACCTCCTTTGTGTTAAACAGCAGAAAAGATTAACATCCAAACAACAATTAAATACCTGGAATTGTGATAAATGTGCCGACATTTTTTTCTTATAAACAAATTTTGCCAAAGCTTGAAATAACCACATCTGGACCGAGATGTAAATACCAAAACTCCCCAAAAAGAAACCCAGTCAAAGATGGAGGCCAGAGATAGGTCTGGTACGCACAGCGGTCTGAGGAAACGGCTGCATGGGGGGGTGGGGGGGGGGGGGAGGGGGGGGTGAGGGCCGTGGAAAGGTACAGGCAAAAAAACAACCAAAAAAAAAAAATTACAGGAATGAATAGAGAGGAGAGGAGAAGAGGGAGGATGGGTGGGTAAGGAGCTGGTGGTGGGGGCCACATAGGCATGCAGAGGGTGAGAGGGAATGAATGAGAGCCATTGATAAAAGAAGGAGAGCGGACGGAGGTGAGGGGAGTCAGAGAGAGAGGGAGAGAGCCGGAGGGAGGGAGGAGGGATCAAAAGGTATTTACACATGGAGACTCCAGAAGAGAAACCTGTGGTGGGGGGGGAGAAGGTGGACCCATGGACGGAGGGATGGATGGATGGAGGGATGGACGGAGGGATGGACGGAGGGATGGACGGAGGGATGGAGGGATGGACGGAGGGATGGATGAAGGGATGGATGGAGAGAGGCATCTGTAAGTGACCTACTGACTACAACACAGGCTGGGACCTCAGTGGCTGTGACACAGTCACAGGTTTGTGTCGTTAGAGCTGCAGGTTTTTCCACAAGTCACCTGAACAGAAAAGGTTACAGCAGTTTAAATGTCCCAGGCTACACTGTTCCTATTTATATATAAATATATATATATATATATATATATAAATAAATATATACACGTGTGTGTGTTTGGGAAACTGACCTTTTGTCCCAATTTCCTAATGTGACCTTAAATTTGTAAGATGTTAAAGCTGTAAACTAAATGCTATGACTGTTCTTAGAGAGGTTCACATCTTCTCATCAATTCACTACGGTTGGAGATGAAGCAAATAAAAGACGACAAATATGAAATTAATAAAGCTGTGGATTTCTCTGGGTTTGAACATTTTAATGAAGAATTCTTACATATTATATCTTTCAAGATTTAAAACTTGATGCCTACACCACTGAAGCTTCTCAGTACAAGCTACACCTCCATGAGAATATGGGAAAATCATCAAGAATCAAAGGTTTTATGCTTCTGCATCACACCGGTGGAAAAAAACTCCCCCAGCTTTTCTAGAGAGAGACGACTGTGAATGAACCTCAGTCCTGTGGCTGTTTTCATTGTGTGGGGGGGGGGAATGAAAGAGGAGAAGCAACAAGTATGTGAAGCATCAAAAGTATTCGGCTGGTTGGGCGGTGAAGGGACAGAGGCCCGGCTGTGACCCGACTGGTCAGGTGGGCCCGCTGAGGTCGAGGCGAAGGTCAGGTGGGCCCGCTGAGGTCGAGGCGAAGGTCAGGTGGGCCCGCTGAGGTCGAGGCGAAGGTCAGGTGGGCCCGCTGAGGTCGAGGCGAAGGTCAGGTGGGTCACTTCCCATCACAGTGACACGATGCTGGACCTCCAGCAGCTGACCACTACAAAGAACTGTGGAGGAACCAGAGGAGCGGTGAGGAGCAACACGTGTAGGAAACCACTGTGAACAAAGATAACAACAGGACAGCTCCTCTTCTTGATTGACCCCTGGTGGCTGGCTGCAGTATAGGTCATCACCCTGTCTCCTCTGTGGACCCAAGATGATCTAAAGTTGATGATTTATGGTTTTCCACACAGATTAATCTACCTTAATCTTTCCAATTGTATTTGTATTAAAAGCTCAGACTCCAGTCACCCAACTATAAATGTAATGTGAACTTCTGGAGCACTCAATAAAACCCCCATCGTTTGAATCCTTGAAGGTCTTGCTCCATCACTCGCTCTCTCTCCACCTCCTCCCAGGTGTCTCCTCTGCCCTCCGTCTTCCTCCCTCCATCGCATCTCTCTCATTTCCCAGGTTTCTCTCTGCTCCACTACTGTACCCGGAGAGAGGGCCCTGGTCTCAGCAGCTTCCTGTCTCACAAAAGACCCCTCTGTTTCCCCCCTCTGTGTTTCCTCCGCTGCCACCCCACCCCCTTCCTCAACACCCCTGTGGTACATTCCCTCCCTCTCCCGGGTGCATTCCTCTCTGACCCCGGCCAGCTGAGGAGTTCCTCTGTCCGCGGCCTCGGTGAGAGCTGAGTCGTCCCCGAGCCGTGGAAACAGCTTTCAGGACGAGTTCACTTGCAGCACAGGTTGTTGGGATCGTGCTGGCTGAGGTCAGAGTGTCACAGGACAGAATACTATCGTCATTCAGCAGAGCTCATACCTGCAGCAAGTCAAATTCAATCCTGCTGCACCAAATTCAACAGATATTAGTCCTCTAAACCTGCCAGATGTTTTTCATCAATACCCATGAATTATTGTCTGTGACGTGTGAAAAGGTAAAACAAAATCCTATCATATAAAGACAAGGCAGTGATTTTGGTGGGTTGTGGTCAAATGCTGAGTTCAGCATTACGATAGATTTGTCAGACGTCCCGTGCTACACACAGGTAACATCTGGGAGAACATCTGGTGTGAAAAAGACCTTTTCCCAGGTAACATCTGGGTGGAGAAAGAGAAAGATCAGCCTTTGCCATCATGACCAATAAGATGCTCTTTCCAAAACGTGTTAACCATCGTTGGGAAGTTTCCATGGGTGAAGGTGAAAGAAAAACATAATTGAATTAAACATAATGTCAAACTACAACCTATTCAAGAGGATGGGAGAAGATGAGGTGATTCAGATGACACACGGCAGTGGAAGGATTGAGGAGGAGAACGAGTCCCAGGGATGAAGTCAGAAAAGATCAAACACACAAACCCCAGCGGCTGAACGTAGCAGCTAATGGAGCTTGGACACAGCAGCCAGTTAATAAGGTCAGAAAAGAAACAGCAATAAAAACAATCTGAGCTGGTTACGACCATCGCTCCAGCCTGTCGGTCCTCTGAGGAGCAACCAGAGAGAGACGCCCTCACTGGCGTCTCATCCGGGGCCGTTACCCCGAAGAACATGCACCACTGCTGAGGCTGCAGAATGAAAACCTCTCCCTCTTCTCTCCCTTCTTCCTCCTCAATCACCAGTTTCTTGTTGTTGACACTTTCGTTCCTCTCACGTTCGCTGCTGAAACAAAGACAAAGCTCGTTAGTTCCACACACAGAAAACACAGAACCCCCCCACTCACACACACACACACAACAAACACAAACACCCAGCCTCCATGACAGTGGAATTAAGAAGTGGAACTTTATTCAGTCATGCAGGCAGGAAGTCAGACAACTATCCAAGAACATCTGCTTTTCTACAATATCTTTTCCGTAATTTATTGGCATATATATATTTATTCAAGATATCAATGAGAAGCTGTAACATTAAAATGGTTTTAGTCTGAAGTTCAAACCAGGGACATTTATTGAATATTGCATGAAATGTGTTTGTCTCTGACCTTATGAGAAGATTTCTGATCCATCATTGTGTGAGCTGACATGTTTCTACATCAGGTGACCAACAGTTTCTTTGTCACTGAAGAAGTACAATGAAGTGTCCCATTGATATCTGTGTGGACGCTGGTGTGATGTTAATACTAAATTGTTTTAATTAAATATGATTACTAAAGTATTAGAGTATCAGCTGGTGAACAGATGGAAGAGTATGAGCAGAGGTATAATCTATGAGCAGGTCTGCTATGTAAGGTTAAAAACTACGTTATACTTTAGTCAGAAAACATTCTCAGGTACAATCAGGTCCTGGAAGAAACAAGTCAAATAGATGATGCTCTTCATATTCAAGCCTTTACACACAGAGTTCATCAGGGAATTCAAGTGAAGGTTCTGTGTTTTCCTGATGGAACACAGTGTTCATCATATTTCCACAGCGATGATGATGAAACGCTTCTTTTTCAGCAAATGCCTTCGTCGGACATATTTTTATCCTCCATGTTCCCTCTGATTAGAAAGCAAGACCAACCACTCCAGCTGTGGAATTATATACCTCTGAGCTGGACCCGTTCTCAGCTTCAGCCGCATTTAGCTCTGCTCAGGAGGCTGCTCGCCGTCGTCTGTAAGTACGGCCTGGCTCAGATTCGCTCTGTGTAGACCCAGCATGTCATTACAGCCCAAAGAACACGGGACAGCTGCTGACCAGTAATTTGGCTTTGCTAAATGTTGTCACTTGTCATTCCAGCGTTTCCTCCCAACTGTCTGGACCGGAGAGACCGAAAGAAACTCAGCACAAAGTTGTTTTTTTATGTCATAAAAAGATAAATGTGGCTAAAATTATACACTAATGTTAGTTTTTTTACTTTTACTGTCAACTGACATGATACTTTGATGTTTACATAGATATGTTGTCTTTGATAAGTCAGATTTAACAGCAAACTAAATCAGCGCTGTAGACCACACACACCTTCAAATATCTTTTTCTATCTGTGGAATTCTGATACACTGTATATACACTGTTTGCACTTTGCATGTTATTTTCTATTTTTCATATTTCCATGTGTATCTCCACCAAGGAGGTTATGTTTTCACCCCTGTCCGTTGATTTGGTTGAATGACAACTTGGATTTACCATGAAACTGGTGCGAATCCAGAATTTAATTTTCATAACATTGAGATTTAGGACGTTTTATTCAACATTTTCATTGATTTCTCAGATGATTTACGGGTCTGATATCCACAAAGTGTGAAATCTGGTGCAGCTTGACTTAATTTTTAAAGGACTTCAATGTTAAAATAAATTAAAAGTTCTTTATTGCAGAGAAAAAGACAAATATGCAACTCTGAAGTTCAGAGGGGGAATGAGGGTATTTATTTTACTGTGTAGGTCAAACCTAAGAGAACAGAAAACAACAGAGAGCAGCAAACACACCTGACATGTTGCCGTGCTGTTTGGTCCACAGGGTGAACACACAATGACGCTCTGTCTTCCTCAGGTGTGTGTGTGTGTGTGTTTGTGTGTGTGTGCGATGTGTGGGGTATTTCTAACACACAGGATCTTCCAAATCCCTCCTGGCAAGTGACTTCAAACACGGCTGATTATTCAGTGCACAGCGACAACATTCACCTGGCGAAAATGGACATTTTTCTCGAGGCAGAAATTAAGAGGAATTTGACCCCTGGTATAAAGGTGTCTTTCTGCAGTGCTGGAGGGGAGGGGGGCGGGGGGGTGAGAACCAGGAGGGCGGGAGGGAGACGAAGAATTGGAGCCAGAAGGAGACTGGGGAGAGAGGAGGGCAGGAACGAAAGGCCACTGAAAAGGAATGGAAAGCATGGAGTCAGAATGAGAGAGGGAGTAACGGAGAGGTGAGTGGGAGCACAGAGAGAGAAGGTGGTGATGAGGAAGAAGTGAAGGCAGGAAAAGAAAGAGGGGAAGAGGACAAACTGGCAAAGATGCTAAAGGGCCAGAGGAAGGACAGGAAGTCAGCATGAACAGTGTCGGTGGAAATCAAACTCGTTTTCAACTCATCCTGGTTCAACATCATCACATTTTCCTGATTCAACATGAGAAACTTACTTCTCTAAATAAGATGCTGCTGCTGACTCCTGAACAGAGGCCTCTTTGTGCCTGCCCTCTGCTGGCAGCTGCCGGTACTACAGCAGCAGCTCCCACAGTGGCACACTTGGCTCAGACGTCTGGAGAAGTGATGCTCGGCCTCCGTCTCATTTGTCTCATTTGTCTCCGTCGACTCGTCCTCAGTCAGGGAAACTTCCACCACAACGCCTGGGTGAATGTGTGAATGAATCCTAAACTCAATTAAACACTAAAGTAACGGATGCTGGAGGTTTTATAGCAAGGCCGACCACAAATGAAGCACAGAGGCAAAACTTAATAATACTTTAACTACAATCGAGTCTTCCACATGGTGGCACCACAACTGGGAAACCATTCAGAGGCATTTTCAATGGAGAAACCCTACTTTAATAAATGCTACTTTAGAATAAGAAAACACTTAGACCTCATGGGGTGGTTTTATCGATGGTGCCAATAAAAAATTTGTGAAAGTAACATCAATAAAACTGCCTTTGAGGCCTTTGAATACTCTGAGTTGCAGGAAAATGGATAACTGACCCAACAGGCTCTTAAACAGGGAGTGAAGCCACTTGAGGTCTGGAGGAAGAGTTGTGACTCTACAGCCTCTGGAGGAAGAGTTGTGACTCTACAGCCTCTGGAGGAAGAGGAGGGACACTGGACCAGGCTCTGGATGGGACAGTCGAGGGAGGAGACAGACTGATGGAGGTGGGACGAGAGACGGAGGTATTGAAAGCGAGTGAGAG
Organism: Limanda limanda; assembly: GCF_963576545.1. NCBI lineage: Eukaryota > Metazoa > Chordata > Actinopteri > Pleuronectiformes > Pleuronectidae > Limanda > Limanda limanda. Next base: position 21,152,476 of record NC_083654.1, read on the forward strand.
ACAAACTCACACACATATTTCTATCGGTGTCGACATTTAAATATGTGATGGAAGGAGTTGAGCCACCAGCACAGGGTGAACTGTACCAGTACACACGTTCTGATGGAGGTCCTGCTGCTCCCTTATTGGCCGAGGCATGAGAAGTAGGCGTGGAGGAACTACAGAGCAGTTTCCCCCCCTCCACCTCCACCAGCTCTGATCTGAAGATGACAAGAGGGAGGAGGTGGAGCACCAGCAGAGCACCACTGGAGAGAGATGGATGAGGACAAGAGGTCAGTGCTCCCTCTGGAGGTCGAGCGGGGGGAGTGCGGTGCCAGCAGCCGCCCGGGGCCCTGGGGTCCTGCTGGACTGAGGAGCGTACCATCATCTCTCCAGGACACCGCCCGAGTTGGGACGTTCCACTTCATGGAGAGAGAGAGTGGGTGTTGCCTGCAGTTGGTTTACTTCAGTTTAAAATCAGAGTATTTTTTTAAATAATAAACGAAACACACTTTTCATACAGTATTAAAACCTTTACTCAGACATGATACAACAAACAGAAACAAGATTCAGAATTAATGACTGAAAAACTTATTCAGATTTTTTTTTCTCTCTTTCAATCCCCAAAGCACACAATAGTCAATCAGCTCCACATGTATGAGGGAGTAGGATACAAACAGGACAGAGAACAGACACAAGAGAAAGAGAGAAAAATAAAAAAATAACAGTGACAGATTCCATTCTGATTCATCACTTCTCGAATTTGTTTAATACTTTGTAATAAACAAAAGATGAAGAGCGTAGTTGGAGAAGAGGGAGACAGGAAACAAGACAAAGAAACTGTGTGGATTTCAAAGATGAAGAGTAAACAATTAAGGAAGATTCTAGATCTACTGGAAAGTTGAATTCTTTCCCGTTTTACTTCAGTCGACAAATGATCCGAGTTCTCCGAGTCCCTGCCCTTCTTTCCCTCCCTCTCTCTGTCTCTCTCTCTACTTCCCTTCACGACTCCTCAAACCCTTAAAAACTTCATCCCTCCCATCAGAGGTGTTGCCTGCAGACCACACCAGTGGACGCTGCTGGGCTTCAAACAACCAGAGCCACAACTTCTTCCTCACAATCTGAAGCAGCCACAGAAAACACGTCAGGTTGCTCGTGCAGAAAATCCAACCGAAGAGCAGGTTTGGGATGAAAACCTTCCTTATTTGCATTTCACTCATAACACTATGTCCCTGTGTCTTGGTAACTATAGGTTCTCAGGCTGGGGGGGGGGGGGGGCCTGCAAAAAGCACCAATGCACAGCTTGAGCACCGTGAGAGGGTCCAACCCGGGGTCTCCTCCTCCCCTCTCCACACGAGCTGTCATTCCTTTCTTATCAGGGCCCTTCTTTAGTATGCACTACACAGGCCAAGGGTGGTGCACTGTAACGCACAATAATCACAACACACATGACAAAACAAGCAGTGGGGACTGAGTGGCCTGCATCTGAAACAGCCACATCCACAAACAGCTTGGCAGTGATAAACAAACCAGTGAGGGTGATGGTTTCAAGGCTGCTCATTGACCTTAATGGGAATCTGCCTCGGCTCCAGGGGGTGAAAACGCCTCCATGAGATCTGATCTATACACGATGATCATCTCTTCAGTCACAGCCTGCAATCCATTTAAAAAAAAGCATATTTAATTCATGTCTTTATTTTCAAAAAAGTGAGTAATTTCAAAATGTAACAAAGATGGCGACAACAATACTGCTACACAGTCAGAAGGTCACAGCATGCGTCTGCCTTGAGTGCACACGGTTGCAACGACAAACATGTTGTGGGCGGCGCGGTGCGATCCGGCGGTTTCCCACGGCGACCGCAGATCGATCGCTGCTCTGCCGTCAAGTAAAGTAAAGCAAAGAGGGACACACGGCACTGAATCCCTTCCTCACAGCTCTCCCACGCTTCCTCCACCTAAAAGCTTCACATCCTCGTCAAACAGTCCAAGAATCATAGTGTAATTGTACAAGACCATTCCAAAGCAAAGCCAGTAATACTGAGTGAAGAAGCGTTTAAAGTAAAGCAGTGGACAAAGTGAAGGAGAGGAGGAGGCTGGGTTGATTTGATAAAGCATCAGGTCAACAGTTACTCATCCCTCCAGCCTGGCTCCTTCTCCTCTGTGCATCCTTTCATCATTTTTGCCCAACAAATCAGTTTCTCCGGCTGCCAGCACATCACAGCCACAGCTACAGTATCTGCCGGTCAAAGAAGGCGTAGCTGCAGACAGATTCCAAACACATGTGCATGACAGCGTACACATGTGGCCACACATACCCCGTACAAATGCTAAAAAAGTTCCCAACCACTAGCTTCATCTTTTTACTGTATGTCTACCTTTCTCCAAATGACCTAAGCTCATAGCAAAATATAGAAAAGACGTAGCAAAACTCAAATGCACTGTTTCAACATGGAGGGAGGAGAATTCTCAATAATTTCACTGCCAATCAATGTGATCTCATGTATTTACAAATGCCAGAAACACAATGCACACATCGCATGACAACTGCTTAACCTAGTTACCACGAGACAAATATACAAGTTGCATATTTTTACTTTTTGATGGATTATCCACAAAGATGGCCTTTACTCAGTCAGATGTGTAGCGACTAGTCTTTTAATGTCAACTAGCAGATGCTCCAGCACTCGACTGGTTAGCGTTCTCATTCCCATCCCCCAGGAACAAACATTCAACAGAGGAAACTCCAGGAGAAAAGTCCTGCAGAGGAAGTCACTGAGACGTCAAACAAACTAAAGATGAGATGATTTAAAGTCGGCCTCCGCTCTTATAGACGAGCACTTCATCCCACAGCAAATTTCTCAGAGCGTAGATGAGCTCGAATTCAGATCATGAAGTCTGTGCCAGTTAAAGTTCGGCTGAACAAGCGACTGCAAATAAAGATCAACGACATGATGGCTTCATAAAGTGAAGCCAGTGTCTCGATCGCCCCCTGGTGGCTAGTTGCAGCATAGGTCATATTCCCAGCCTCATCCATGTCAGCAGATGGGACATGAACCAAAATACACATTAAATGTTTTCTTTCATTTTATGTAGTTTACGTCACATTGATGTATGTTCACGTTTCTGATCAGTTTGGTTTCCATCACAGAACAGCTGAGACTTCATGATTGACAGCTGAGTCAGGCTCGTGTTTTAGCTCAATCCCCCGATCGCTACTGAGCAGACTCCAGCTCCAAGACGGCAGCGTTCATATGAGGGATGCTTGGGCTTCATTTCTAGACAGTGGAAAGACGTGGAGGCCGATCTTTATTTGCAGTCTTTGCGAGTGTGGGACTGTGCTTACATATACAAATAAGTTTGATTTTAATTACTTGAGGATATAAAAACGGGGGGAAATTCAAGATCGACTGCTGAGACTGACTCCTGATCGGTGAGACTCCGATTGACGTCACCGCCACAGGATGACAGCATTCATCTCCAGGATATTTTGGCTTCATTTCTATTTCTGAATAGTGGGAGAAGGAGATGTGTCGTCCATCTTTATATAACGTGTATGATCTGAACCAACTCAAGCCATAAAGTGCTGAGACCAAATCCGTTACAGTAGAAGTTGCCTGGCACATCATTAGCTTGCCACCAGTTTGAAACGTTAGAATGCAGAAGCAGCTCTGACAAACCAGAGCCGGACCTTTCTCTGCATGTAGGAAATGAGTGGACATCTGGAGAATACTTTGTTGAGTTGGAAGCATGAACTCATTACATGGAGAAAAACTGAAACAACACCAAACTCTTAGGGTTAGACCAACGTTTTGACATGTCAAACAAAACCACCTGTTTCACAGGTCATCTAACTGCCAGCCTCCGGTCCACATCACATGGGGGAGACCGAGTGTCCTCTCTGAGAAGACGTTTTTGGACTAACTGCCGGGCAGGAAGCTCATCGCTCGTTCTGGTCAAGTAGCTGATAAAGCCCAACAATTCAACAGCCACTTTCATTGCCTCCACCAACCGAACTGCTCTCTAAAATACAAAAGGCTGTGTCTGTGTCTGGTAGAGGACAAACACTCATCAGCCACAGTCAAAATGTACAAGCACATAGCTGGTGTTCATTTTCCATAGCTTGGAGTCTGCAATAAAGTTCAGGGTCATAAAATAACAATGAGTGAACAATGTCTGATTTGTCTGTGTACTTGCATACTGTTTTGCATTGATGAAAATGTGCAAGTCTTAAAACTAAAAGACCATATGAGTTCTTTAGCACCTGGTAGAGGACAGCTGCACCTCATCCCTGTAGAAAGATTCTGCAAAAGTTTGTAATTTCTATTAAATGTGGTGACAAATAAGGCTCGATACACCTCAGAATGTCAACACTCTTTTAAATTCTTCACTAACAAAAACCTTTGATGAATCTACACGTGCAGATTGGTTGATTCATAGTTTGCTTCGTATCTCCTGACCATGCGTTAGCTGCGTTTCACTTCCTGCTGCAATGCTCAGATTCGGTTGCCCACAAAATTTAAATCACAATAAATGTCAAGTGCCATTGTCAATGAAATCCAGCCAATCAGTTGAAGAGGGCAACAGCAAACATTGGCAGCAGTCGGTGCAAAAACAGCAGCAAGGTGTGGTTTGGCCCTGGGCTCAAAAACAATAACATGGTGACGTCATCACACCGGACGTGAGTTTGACGGCAGAAAATAAAGATATTAAATCCGTCTGTTGGAGTCAGATAATCAACCTGACTCGAATGTGAGCAGGTCTTTGTTTCTGCAGGACTCCTGTGGTGGTGTTTGGTTTATTATTTACATCTACTGTACAAAAGTCGCAAGAACTGAGCAAATACACACTGAATAAAGTTTCCGAAGCTGCAGGTAGTACGTGTAGGATTTCCATTACATAGCGCTAATTCATTTCATTATTGCATTACAGTAACACGTCACATAAACAGGTTCTTTGTCTTTCCAACATTGGCTTTCGGGGCTGCGGAAGCACTGCATCGCAAATTAGACACTGAAACTTCCACTGTCAGATTATTTCAGCTGCTGTTTTTTAGTGTTGAACACAAATTCAGCTTTTCCCACCACAGAGAGGAAAGAGCACAGCATGTTCAATGTAAAGCAGCTCCTGTAAAACTGCTCTGGTATCTTGTACAAGGACACTTTAACTGCTGGGTCAGATGCAGCAAACACCAGAGCTGAGAAACAGGCCGACTGATAACAGGTGGAACTGTTCAGCGAGTAGAGAATATCATTTCTCTCTTCCATGGCCACCGGACAGTTGATGGAACAACCTATCGAGTCTGAAAAGTTCAAACCGGGTGCAGGATGTGGCCAAATATTTTTCCAAAGTCATAAAAATAGTCACGTCTGATTTGAAAATGATGCAATAATGAGAAAACCCTACACATAGTACCTTTAAGGTCGTCTTAGGTGTCTGAGAAAAGATGGAAACAGGAACATTTACACAGTTACAAGTCACAAAAGTGCATCAATGACCTCAAAGCAAAGGGAGGACTCTGGGGGGGGGGGGGGGGGGACAGGAGATTAAAGAGAAACAAATACTCTCATTCTGTCCTGCATGAAGCTGAACTTCCTGTGATTCTCAAGCTGTTTAAAATGCCAAACAACTGCCAAAGTAAAGAAAAGGATCAAATCAAAACTAAAAACAATAATAATTCAAGTCATTCTTCTTGTCTTACAAAGCCCGCTGTGCGCATCAGGGTGGGAGGGACTAAGTTTGTCTGCTCAACTAAGTGCTCCCCGCCCCCTTTTCCTGGATTTCAATGCCTTGGAAAAAAGCTCTCATTTCATGAGTACAGTACTTCAAAATAGAAACTCAAACAAGTTTCAGCATGAATATTCAAGAAAAGCATAAAATATTTCAGATATTTCTGAGATTGAATTAACTCACTGAGAGGGTGTGTCTTCCTGTGCGGAACAGGAAATCCTCCTGACCAATAACAAGTTAATCGGTTCGATGGCGGACAGTTGATTGAAATTATGCACCTGATTTCAAGGTAAAAACCATTTGAATAACTAACCGGCTAGTGATGGATATAACATACAGAGGTGCAGCTAGCGGTGTAACTAATCAACCAAAGTAAAAACAGGGGAAGTAGGCAATAGGCAAAAACCAACTGTGAGATGAAGATGTGAAAACTAGGCTAAATTAAAATTAAGACATTTACTGTAGCTGTGTGATCAACGGGCTTAATTCATTGAATGGTAACCCCTGTGGTGGAAAACAGTAACGGAAAAGATGGTGGAAATATGTGTGTGTGTTTCAGAGTATGTTTGTGTTTTGGCATTCTCTTCATTCAGAGCCACATTATCTGTTTATTCGTTGTTAAATTTTTTTTCCAGTTCATACACGCAAGTAAAGACCTGCATGTGTGAAGATAATCAGCCGATGATGAGCAGTGTGTGTGTGTGTGTGTGTGGGTGTGTGTGTGTGTGTGTGTGAGAGCTGGTACATTTAAACCAGCAGGTGCTGCAGTTAAGTGAGGCTCAATGAGACGAGCCAACGACCCGACACGGTGCAACGTGCCGGGTCTCCTGGTGTGCACTGGATCCTGACCGAACCCAACCTGGCTCCTCTAGGGGATCTGGTGAGGCGCCTCCAGCATCTCCATCAGGAAGGTGTCGATGGGCGTGTCACCGATCAGTTTAAAGAAGAACAGGTGCTCCAGGCACTTAAGACCAATGGAGCGCAGCGCTGGGAGACGGAGGAGGAGCTTTGCAAACCTGAATGACGAGGAGAGTAAAGTGAGAAATGGCCATAGATCTGTCAACTGATACACATAATTCAGTTTTTAAGAGTTTCAGAAGATGGGCTGTAAAACATGTAAGAATATAAGGCTACTTTCAGACATGACGTCCACTTATTCTCCTGTAATTGCAGCGGAAAGTTGAAGCTGCAGAGCTGAATATAATGTTCCTGTGTTTGAGCAGCAGCGCCCCCTGTCACATCCTACCACCTCATCTTGTTAACATGTCCAGTGAGTGACAGCCTACCTGCCCTGCTGATCGGGATACTTCTGTTTGCAGTAGGACTCGAGGGATGCGTACACCCGCTCTCTCAGGATCTCCACCTCACTGGGACTGGACAAGCCCTTGGCATCTTGGCAGGTGAAAAAAGAGAAACATCAACTTTATACTGGTGACAAACATTTTACATGTTCACCATTTCTCGTTCAGTTTTTTGGTCCATTTTAGTTTGGTGTCTTTAATGATGTTTTTCAATATTCCACTAGTGAATGTACCTGGGTTGAAGAGGATGATGGCTCGAAGGCAGCCAAGCTCAGACTTGTCCATTTGCATGTCTCTCATCTTACTTACAAGCTCTGTCAAAACCCTGCAGAGAACAGATAAAGGGGGGATGCAAGTTGGAGACAGGAGGAGACAGGAGGAGGATGGCCAGTAAAAATGGAAGCATGTAAAAGAAAAAGAGCAGGAGAGTGATAAAAGGGAAAGGAGGGATGGGGGAGGAGAGAGTAAGAACGGAGGCACCAGATTCAAGAATCACATTATTTATGGTAACAGCGAAGTCATAACTTGATGTTCAAACCACACAGAGGAATGAAAGAGTTTCTGGTCCAGCAGGGAAAACAACGCTGGTTCAAACGGCACAACGTGGCAAACTGGCTTTTTTTCATTTTTCATATGGGGAACTTAAGAGTAAAAACATTTCATTATTCCATCCACTTCATTCCACAATCTTGCCCTGAAAATATGACATATGATATTTACAGATGTGTGTGTTGTGTGTCGGTGTGTGTTCGAGCATGTAGCTCTGAAGTGTGTGCACGTCACCATTAGAAATCAAGATGCACAAACTTTACCTGGAGAACACGGAGAATCATTAAGTTACCACATTAAGCGCTGGTTATTGGATTTGAAAGGAAATGTGAGACAGAGAATATTATTTTCATTCCTCTTTGGGGTTTTGGGAATAAAACTACTTTTTTTATCTGTCTTCCTGTTGTCAGAGTGTTCCAAGATACTTCCGGCTAGAAATAAATCAATCAATCAAGTTTATTTTATTAATCATTCTGTATTTAAGTTTGATTATTTAACAAACTGACAAAGACACTGTAAGAACCAGGGAACGATTCGTACTCTGTTCTTCAGACTGGACATTTTCTGTATTTAAGTTGTAAATACATTTTCTGTATTTATTAAATAAAGAAAATGTCCATTTTCTGTATTTAAGTTGTAAATACATTTTCTGTATTTATTAAATACAGAAAATGTCCAGTCTGAAGAACAGAGTACGAATCGTTCCCTGGTTCTTACAGTGTCTTTGTCAGTTTGTTAAATAATCAAAGAGCTTTTCGGATCAAATAAATAAATGAAAAGGTTGACATCATCACCCGGCTCTAAAATGGATTTAGATTTTCCCATCATTATGTGGTGGTGAGTGCTAATATTGTTGTGCTGTCCACAAACAAATCAACGTATGGGCACAAAGAAGCGTAAAGATGTGTTTGATGGATTGTGAAACTGGAGCAGGTCACATGACGTCAGCTGAGTGGACGGTCCTTCACATGTGGCTCAGGACACATTTGTGTTCACACAGCGAAAAGTCCCAGACCAGCTTCAGATGTGTGTTGAGTGCTCTCAGGATGCATGGAGGATACATTTGGGGGCGTGTACACCTGTACGATGCTGGAGACATTTGTTTACCAGTCTAAGTCATACTTTAGAATCCACCCATTCATTCTCAAAATCTTGACCTGAGGAACTAAGAAAGGTTCCTTTCCAGGAACAATACAGACAATCAGTAGGAACAAAAACTTAGAAAAACGTCTTTTCTTACCGACTTACCAAACTGCTGAGACGTATTTAAAAAACTAATTAATCACGCTTCATTAGATGTGCAGTCGATAAAAAAACAGAACATAAGTGTGGATTTCCGAGGTTTAGCAAAGGCCCTAAATGTCACCTCTGCTCTCCATCCAGGACTTGAATGAAAGAGGAGGGTGACCATTAGGGGGCAGTGTATTCACTGCTCCGTCATCCACCATAGGACAGTGCAGAAACCAACATTTGCTTTTAATGGCATGGATTTGATTTCACGTCTCCTAAGCCAAGAACACAGTGAACGTTTTTATAGAAAAGCAGCAGAAATATTTTATTCAACACCTCCAAAAGGATCTGAAGACTGAACAACCTGAATCAGTAATACAGAACTTGTTGTACAACTACATCCCACCATTAATATCCTGGAGAGCTAGCTTAGCCTCACAAAGCCAGACGGTTGGGTCAAAGTCACAAACCAAATATTGTGTCGCAGTACATCACCATCATTCTAACCCATATACCTTACAGGTCACTCAGTGATTCTTTAAAACAGTTCTCAGCGCATTAACAGCTTTTAGCAAAAAAAACGCTTGTGCAAAGCTGCAAAAATGCAGAGAAGCATCAAGCATTGTGCTTTGGTTCGGTGTTTGTCTCAAGAGGAGGGGTTTAAGAAAAGTGTTTGTGTAGTGGCGTAATTACCTGTCAAATATGGCCCCAACCTCAGCATTGTGCGCCCTGTGTGTTCAATCACAATGTGTTATTACAATGTCATTACACAGTTACATTGTTGTGAAAGCTTTCTGTAAATTTTCTGATCGCTGAGAAAGGCTGCTACGTTCTGATCTATTTAAAACTGTTGTAAAACAGTGAACACGTCTGGGCTCAAACTTCGCTCTTCAACCAAACACTGATCTCTGATAAGCATTTGATTAGTTTTATTAAATCAATAAATATAGTCTTAGAAAAGGCACCACTATAATTCATATGTATTGAAATAAGCAGAAAGGAGGTTATAATAAACCTTATGAGCCAAATGCGCAACAGCAGAAAACAATTAGTACGAATGAAAGTAATAAGTGGAAACCTGGAAACCCTGGACTCTGAAAAGCCAGTTACACTGCGTTGTGACTTCCAAGCCTCAAAGTGCAAAACACAACATTAAAGAAAACAGATGTCCACAAATCAACAAGAAGCTCTCCTGCTTAGAATGTCAACTAGTGGACACCAACCTTTTGCACTTTGTACAATGTGGAGCTTTCTGAAACAGTTTTACTTTGGTAAACTTGTATCGTGAAGTACGACATTCTGTTGTGGTTCTGCTGTCTGTTATTTTGCACTTTAAGACCCCCTGCAGTGATACGATTAATCCAATGTGCTATGAAGAAATTCTGATACTTCATTATTTACGCCTTCCTTGATAAAATAAGTAGCTTTGAACAGATGCTGATGCCAAGCTGAAACAGAAGCCTGCCGCTACAAGAGAGCAGTGCTAAAAGAATTTATTTATATACGTATCAGAGGAAAATCATTGAGCAGTTTGCCATGAGCCCAGTTAGCTTATTTTAAACCTGACTGGAAAATTAACCCTTTATAACAATGTAATTACTGTGTAATTAACAGTGAATTGACACGTTGTGATGTAATTTAAGGTGATTGAGATTTTCCGTAATTTATGGTTTAATTAAAGCAGGTGATGATGTAATGAACAGAATTATTATTATCATTATTAAAAGCCCTGAATGTGCATTCAAACTTGTTGATAACATCCCATTATGACATGAACCAGCATTTATTATGTCTTGATTAAATAACATTCTAATACAACTTAGCGCTAATAACAATATCTGTTGTATTTTGAATGTTCTCCTCACTGTTTTGTAGTGAACTGTCAAACGCATGTTACTTGTTTAAGGTTCAGTGTGAAAGATTTACGAAGATCTTTGGGCAGAAACTGAAAATATTAATGATAATGACGTTTTCATTGGTGTATAATGAGCTAACATAAAAAATTGTTGTGTTTACAGTAAAGAAATGACCAGAAACGATGCTAGGTGCCACTAAATCCTACAGACTGAGCCTTTAATAATAACTGATGGTTGATGCATTTATGCAGAAGACTGGAGAGGCCATGGGGGATAGTGGAAGTGTCTTAGACTGACCAATTATACAATCCTAAAGAAAATACATATGGCACAATTTCTATAATATTACGTTCATCATACCTGGGCCAGTCACATTATTTTCAATGTTGTGACCAGCAGTTATTAGTTTAAAAGGGTTAGGGCTTTATCAATGGAAGAGCCCATCAGATGTGAGTGGATTCACATTCAGGGATTTCTATTCCCAGTTTGTTTAACATGGCGAGATCGGGCCTTAGCCCTGGTGACAGGATGCTCTGTCCGAGCGCCGTCCTCGTTCTATGATGCAAACAGAACAAACATCTATATTTCAAAATGGGATCATAAGATAGTTTAGAAAAAAATCTGGCACGAAATAATAAACCCATGGCATCTGCAGTGTCCTGTACAATAATGGGATGTAGATTATTATATGAACACATATAAGAATATTCCGCTGTACCTTCCTGTTTTTATTGACGTGTTAGTTTTGTGCATTAGCCAGCCGCAATCACATGATCAAATGCTGCAGTAGGTGCTATGCCACGGAGTGTGTGTGCGCATGCATGTCTACGAGGCAAGCATTAGTCACCAGCCTCCCTGGCATGCGCTGTCACCCAAGAGGCAGCCCTAAAGCAGCAGAGTCTCTCAGCCAATCACAGCCAACGCAGAACACAGCAGCTCCAGCCAACCAAAGACACAATATCCAAGTTCTTATCCCAGTAACGTATCAACTAAATCTGAATGAGATGAGTCATAGAAACCACGCGTATGGAAACATCACAGAGAAATTCATGTGGATAAATGAAGAAAAGTACATTTCTTTATTCAACTACCTCTCAGGACTGATGTGTAATAACCAGGTGATGAAAAGAGGTAAAGAGGAGGTTGTGGCCTTTCGGAGTCTGTTTATTTTAGGCTAATGGTGGATGGTCATAATACTGTGTAGAAGTGGATGCATTCTACAGTGGGAACCTACACAGTGTGGATGTCAAAGTAGAGTAGAGAGGCCTCTGTAAAAACACTTAAATCACATAATGCTGAAACTCTCCAGGGGACAGAATATTTTCATGGTGGCAGGTCCGCTCCAACTAGGTCTCCCAACCAACTCCTGAATGAAGATCACTAGTGTGGTATGTGTGTGGGGATTATACTGTTTGTGCATCTGTGTATTACCTGTCAAAGATCGCTCCTACACCAGCACTGTGAGCACTGCTCCTGTGGACGTGGAGGCCGGTGGCCAGTAGGATTCCGTCCTTCACTGAGATGGAGCGATGGGAGAACGATGCAATCAAGAGTTCATTCCAGCCTGTTGAAGAGGGGAGTCTCAGTACTTCTAATAAATCAAAATGTCCAAATATTCTACAATTGTGCTTCTATAGTTATTAAAACCTGATATTACTGAGTGTTGCTTGTCGTTATTTTGAAGTCATAACTTTTTTTACGCTATTGACAACTCACACACTGATTTAAAAAGCCGGGGCAGCTGCTTTTGACTGTGGATGAAACGTGGCTTTGCAGCCCTGCATCCCTCTGCTGAGCTTGACAGATTCAAAAACCACCCAGCAAATGAAAGCTCTTGAAGGTTACCTGCACGAAGCAGGATGACCTGGTCGTCCAGCTGCAGCTCAGAGAAGTGCGGGATCCTCTTGGCCCACTCCACCAGGGTGAAGAGCTGCTTGTCTGCTGCCTGACAGATGTTGGTGACAGGATCGTTGGGCTGAATAAAGCAGATTTAGAAAAGAAATTGTGATTATTTGATCAAATAACTATATTAAGTGGGATTTCAAATGTTAGATTCACAGTGTTTCACAACAGTTTGCGTTGAATGTCAACCAACCACACTACTCACAGAGCTGCCACCTGAACTGCCATCTGCATGAAGCTCGGTCTTCTGCTCCACAGCCACCTCCGCCTCCAGAATCTTCTCCACAGGCATCTCCTCATTCACTACACTCGTGGACTCCACCTCGCCCTCTCGTTCCCTGTTCCTCTGCCGTTCCTCTTGGACAGCTGCGTGATGGAGCAGAGAGGAAACAGAAGAAAATAATAAAAGACAAGGGGGGAAAGGGAGACATAGTAACAGAGCAGACAGGAAACAATTGTGGAATGGAAGAATGGATGAATGAAGGTCAAAATGGAAGAATGAAGGTGCAGGAGAGGTGTAAGAGAGTGCACATGGATATGGAAGCAAATATTTGAGTCAGGTAAGCAACAGGAGAGAACAGAAAGTGAATCCAAGGTAGAAGAAGATTGATGAGAAGACAGGATGTTCCAACAGGATGGATTGGAAATGGATGTGTGGCCAATGAAGAGGAGAAATGAGGGAAAACATTGGTGAAGGAGGTTTGCGACAAAAAGAGGCAAAAAGATTGGAGAAGAAAAAAAGTGAGACCAAAATAATGCGACAAAATGTGCAAAACAGTGGGAAAGCAGAGACACAGATGTACAATTCATGATAAATTCAAAGCCTCTCATACGGTCTTTCAAACTTTATTCAGGCCCAACACCAATGGCCCATAGAAGACATACACAACATACATATTATTATTGTAATCACTAATTATTTTAAAGTGACACTGAGGTGGGAATGACAATGAAATGTGACACTGGTTTTTACGAAAGTTGGCATTGATGAAGGTTTCTCTTAATCTCTTACACAAATTAAGTAAAGTGTGTTTCTCATTTGAATGTCGTTCAAAAAAGTCACTTGATCATTTCATCATAACTAATTGTTGAGTTGCAAAACATTAGTAGTCAAAGGTCTTGTGAGTCTTCACTGAAAATGTACCACCCACAGACTTCAGTAGAATGAGGTCATGTGACTGGTCAGTGAAGAACTTCCCACTGTGTATTTATTTCTTTTTATTTCGGTTTTAATGTAGTCTATCAGTGTGTTGAGTGGAGCTCTGACTGACTGGGTATTGCGATTCTGTAAGTATTGCGATTCGATATTATGATTTCCTGCGATTTCTTTTGGTTATTATTTTCTTTAAATATTGGACCATGGAAAAAAGTTGAATCATAGTACAAATACAACACAGTCAAATTCACTTAGAGCTTTACAAGTTTTATTTTAAATATTAACATTAACTTAATGACTGCCCTATTATTGTATAGCCCCAGTCAACTGCACACAAACTGACAGATTAAGAAATGTATGCCACTTAGGCTACTTTTAAACAATAAATAAAAGGTAAATTAAATAGAATGAATAAAAGTTCATTCATAATTTCAACTTTGAAATAAACAAAATTAGGCTATGCTTCATTGTTGTCTGCATGTAGGCGATGCAAAGCTAGTGCTTGGGTATGTTTAGATTCTTGTGCAAAAACACAACCCCCCCCCCCCCCATATAGACCAATAAATATGTTTTTAAAAAAAATAGATTTTGGAGGCAGCATGGCTATTTAAAATCTTCATTCACAAGAATCGCGATTTGTAACTGAATCGATTTTTCCCCACATCCCTAATATAAACCATGATCCCCGTTTCCCTGAACCAGGAGAGCTGCCGCTGTAACAAAGCCACCAAAGTCTGTTTAGAATTCTTTAGATTTTAAATCCTTCCTGGCAGAAAATACTATTTTTTGACTGATCTAAAGTTCAGCATTACTCGTCAACTTGCTGAACGCCCTACTTGTTTTAATCCTCTCCATATCCCAATAGTGATCAATAAATAAAGCCGTCAGGAGAAAAAAACACAAACGGAGCAGAGACAATAGTATGAAATTAGCGAGTCAAGTCTTCTAGCAAATGTTAGTCTGTGCACGTGCAGGAGTTTTGGGGGCGTAGCTTTGTCGAGAGGGTCAATGAGAGGCGGTGCATTTTTGTTGTCTGGTCTATAGATGTTCCAGGATTACCAACCCAATAGCTTTAATGCTCCTCAAAACACCAGCAAAATCTCTGTGGCTCACTGTTGTAACTGTGACCGGATGTGCAGCCCGCGGGTGAGAATAAACAGTAGTGACGTCAAAATAAAGTGGATTGTGCATATTCAGTTAACTTTCCCTGGACATGTTGAGCTTTAAAAACCAAAAGGAAACGATTCAAGGCTGGAACTGGTCCATGTCTGAGCTCTGTCAAGAAACTACGTACTATAGGCTAGCTCCTTCTGGCCGATATGCAATGCAATAACTCTGCTTCTTTCTCATTCACACAGGCACAGACATACAACCCCTCCTTCCCTCTTCTCCTTACATCTGTCGTTCATCTTGGCCACTACAGAAGGAGGGAGGGGGGAGAGAGAACGAGAGGAAACAAAAAGAGGAAGAGAGGGGGAAAGGGGGTTAGTGTGTACAAGGCTTACCCACCCCCATCTCCCCCTCTACCAATGTGTACTCGATCTGCCTATTGTCTATTGTGCAAATATTACTGACACACATATCTTTGAATGAGATTAGAAGATCTCATCTAAGGTTGAAGGTGATGTGCCGTTACGCTCAGGATTTACATCTTGAGGTTTTGCAGATTACAGAAAAAGTACCTGCAACACAAAGTAGCTGCCTTAAATGTCAATTCCATCGGCATTAACTGAAAACTCAGTGGCCACAGTGATCATTACCTCAACAAGAGTGACCACAAATCATAGTAACCAATCAACGTAACCTATCTACGATAATGCTACGTCGTAAAATGCTGCAGAATTCCGTCCGAATCTAATCTGAGAAAGCAGAGTAGTGAACTCGTGCTGACACTGCTGGACTCTTAGTGACTCAGCAGCAGATAATCTCAGACTGACTGGTTTCAAAAGGGATCTGCAGCATAAACAGAACGGCTGTAGTTCTTTAAAAAGGTAAACTATGCAGGGTTCCCTTTAAGAACAGATTCATTACAAACCTTCTCAATCATCACTTATGACCCAATAGAAGTGTGTGGTGGTGAATTAATCTGCTGAGACCTGATCCAATGCGTGTTTTCCTGAAGATTCCCGACCCGCACCCATCAAGAAGTGATATTTAGGTTCAGTCACACTGGCTGGGCTAACTACTTCTTTGTTTTTTAAGATGCACATGTCTGTAAATCGGGGGGAAACATTGGTCTCAGATCGGGTTCTGACACAAAAAACTGAAGTCCTGTCTGGTTTGGGTCTGCTCCGCTAATAAGAGATCTCAGCGTGAGAGAGTTTAGACTTTATATCAAGATGGTCGACATGACGGCTTGAAAAAGTGAAGCCAAAGCGAGATGATCGTAGCAGAAAGTTTACATTGCTCTGCTCTATGTCTGTGTCATGGATGTATGAGGGTGGGGCTGAACTGCTGCACGGTGGACACACACACACACAGACACACACACACACATATCCACACAAACAGCTCCACAGTGTTAGGTGAAGTTTTGTGGCAGTGAAGTAATCACAAAATAACATTTTGTTTATCTGATTCACTGCGTTGTTCTGGCTAACAGCTCTCCCTCTCTTCACTCACTCTTTAGCTCACTCGGCCACCGCTGCTCTCTAAGCCGTTTTCAGACATGACCTCCAGAGGATGTCCGGAGAATTTGGACTTTCTCCGGAGGTTGCCTTTCACGTATGTACAACGCAGATGTAGATCTCTGCTCGAAGCGTTCACAACAACATAGAATTCATAGGGGGGGGGGGCGCAGCAGGCAGAGGCAGGTTGTCACATATTAATTCTGCTGCGGAGATCACAGCCACTGTCCTCGTCACCTCCTGTGAAGGATCTGTGTGTTTCTACCAGGTGGGCTGGTCGGGGAAACTCCACAGAAAGTGGAAGCTCTCGCTCAGACACTCACACTCACACAGTCTCTCCAGACGCAGCTACTGAGAGAGAAGCAGACTTTTAATCAGTCGACAATCCTGCATAGTATACCTTTAAGGTTTTGTCTGATTGAACTATATAATGTGCTACGACCGGTTATTAACACTATCACTTGTGCCAATATAATCACGATGTATAGATGAATTTCTGATGACGACACTTAACGCATGCTTTGCTGCTGTATTTGATTCTTAATTGGTACACACCATGGTATGTATTTACTGATAACTGATGTCCACCTGGAGACTGGAAAGCTGGTAAATATGACTGGTTATGTAATAATTCAGACTGGGAGTAGATAAGGACTGCCACAACCGCCATGTGCAGCTGCTCTACTTTTGGGCAAGAGATTTTCTAGACATAAAACCCAGCAGCCCCTGGGTGGTAAGTTGGCTTTTTACTTGTAGTGTCAGCCCAAATTAAATTGCATTTTGGAAGAAAAGACACAACTTTGTCCATTCAACCTCAAAGAGAGAGTGAAAAGGTGTCAGAAGTTGCCTCATTCTCAGGGCTCATGAGCAGAAGGGGTTGAGAACAGGTGGTGTTCGAGGTGTGCAGTTTCCTGCTTGCTCACCTTCTCTCTTCATGCCGTTAGCCAGGCACTTCTGGTAGCGGCAGTACTGGCAGCGGTTCCTCTGTCTCTTATCCACCATGCAGTCTTTACTGTCCCGACATGTGTACGTCAGATCTTTGCGTACTGTTCGCTTGAAGAAGCCTTTGCAGCCCTCACAACTGTAGACGCCATAGTGCTTACCTGGAGGTGGTGGGAAGGTGGAGGAAAAAGAGCCAGATAATGAATTAAGAGAGGACACCAAATCCTTTCAGAGTTGAAATGTAAAGTATTTCAGTGGCTCTAACCAATGTTTTATTCATCTACACTTTAAAGCTCAACCCAAAGACAAGGCACAGAAAAGCGGAGTTCTATTTAAGGTGTGTAGTCACCGGAGGATCGGTCTCCACAGATGGCACAAAGGCGTTTCTGGGAAAGCATGGGTCCAGGGCTGTGGGGCGACAGCGGCTGCAAGCCCAGTGGAGGCTTCACATCATCAGAGCTGCTCACTGCATGGAGCCCCGACATGGACACGGTTGAGTTGATCTGCAAGAAGAGCAGAAATAAAAGTGAATACGATGAGGACTTATGGTTTTTAGAATCAATCCAAGACATGTGGCATGTGACGTGGGAGGCAAACAGACAACGACAAAAATGAGTGACGGCAAAACCAAAGTAAAGATTGGCCACCATATAAAATTCAGCGATGAAGGAGAAAATGTAATATTTGAATATTTTTTATTTTCGCAAATTATCTGTCGAAGTAAGCCAAGTTTATTTGCATAGCACCTGTAAAGGAAATATAACAATTGACCATAATAAAATGTTTATTTCCCCTTTGATTGATCATGTTTGAATCCCTAAACTAAATGTTTCCTGAAAGTAACTAAATGCATTTAGTCTGCTTCCTCTCTCTTTGATCCTGCTTTACCTGTAGAAACTGAATGTTTATTCGTCTGCTTGTTCTCGTTGATCTTGCTGCTCTTCCTGTACCACATTGTATATTGGCTTTATTGCTTTCAACTAGGCATTGTTGTATTCGTGTGATCAAAGGATCTCAACCTTTGACTGTTTAACACACCCCCTCCAGTATGGGAGGGGTTAGCCGAAGGTATAAAGTAAATGATCTGCTCTCTATCTGGGTGCATATTACAATCTGAACTCTGGTGTATGCACCATGCTCTGAGCATTAAAGTGTGACAATACTGTAAGAGAATTTTGTGTCTCGTTTCCTCATTGGTATTTGGATTGTAGAAGTTGCCACGACACACCATTAAGTACAGATTGGTATTGTTACTAGTACTGTCACCGTTACTACTAGTTGATCCAGTAATTTAACGATGTATATATGTGTATAAAAAATGTGACTTATTAGCTGTCTTCTCTGACCTGCGGGCTGCTGATGGGGCCGTAGCCCACCGACGGCGTGCCGGGGAGGCAGGGTGAGCCCAGTGAGGAGCTGATGACAGAAAAGGGGGAGCCGATGCTACTGACGGGACTGTTGACTCCGCTGGTGGTGGTGGGAGGATGGGAAGTCATGGAAGCAGCGGAGGGAACCAGTGGAGGCGAGCGTTGGCCTGACGGAGGGGAGGACACCGATGAACTGTCCGGGCTGCGAGAATCTGAGAAGGAAGAGGGCCATGGAAAGTACAAGTCAGTGAGGGTTGATAACAGAGTCAAGGCAGAGAAGGTGATTAATGGGAAAGACATCAATTAAATATCTTTATGGCACCAAGTTAAGTATACAGAGATCATTTTAACATCCTCGGTGTGATTGTTATATTGTGGTGCAGCATCAGAATCAGAAGTATTTTATTGCCAAGTACGTTTACACATACAAGGAATTTGCTTTGGTTAATGGTGCATACAATGAACATAGAAACATAAAAACGCAATAAATACAACATACATAGGAGAGCAATAAAAAATAGGAAACCAGTATATATTTACTCATTGTTTACTTCTTATTTACTCACTTTTAACCAATATTTATACAAAGTAACATTTATTTTGACATAAACATTTCTGAATAAAAATATATAAAAGATAAAAGATGAAAAGTGAAATGCTAAATGCAAAACAGTGAACAGTGTGAGATTGCAATATGCAATGTAATGCAGTATAATATAATATAATTTTATCTATCTATTACAATATAAAACAGTGCTGAATAACATGGGACCCTTAACTTCATTTAATCAATAATTACATTAAAGTCCACTTTACTTTAACCCGTTGGTGGGATGGTAATTTAAATGTCTGACCAAGTCTGACTTGGTTCAAATGATTGAATCCTGTATGGCAGCGAGGTCATAGGTCAACACTGCCAGCTGTCACTAAGGTGTTTTAAAAAGCCTCATTATTCTATTATTAAAACAAACCTTTGATTCATCATATTCCATATTGTCCACAGGCCTTCATCTGCAGCTGACAGGTTATGAAACGTGTAAAGAGCCTTTTGTACAGTTGAGTTTAACATCATGCACAGTTTCCAGGTTAATGTTGGAGAGTTGTGTTCTCACCTCTGCTGTCTCCCATGATGGTGGCCGGGGCTCCGGGGCTCCAGGGCCGCTGCACGCCGACGAGCTTCAGCCTCAACGCGGCCGCTTCCCAACTCTAGACCGCGGACTGAGGCCCGGGCCGGAGCCGTGTGGGGGAAACCAAAAACGGGTCTGAAATTCCAACACAAGAAAGAGCTCTGAGGAAATGGTTCTGACAGTCTGATGATATAACACTGAATAATAAAGCACGTCCACCGCCGCCTGCCTGACTGTCAATGGGGATATTTGTGTATTTTAAGCCTTTTGGGGGCTTTTTAATGTAACGTTACAGTGAGTCTCCTCTGGTGCCTGGACCGTCTGGATCTTATGGAGCACAAGGTGTTATATCAGAAATAGGAAAGTCCACATCCACAACAAACCCCAGGCTGTGTTATCTGAATCTAACTGGGTGAATTAAAACGTTCCAGGCTATAGACGGAGCCCAGACAGATGGCAACAAACCACGATTCGCGCAGGCTAACATTAGCTGCTGGCTAGCTAGCTCTGGAGCCCGCTTGTGCTACCCAGCTACCGGGCATGTGTTCGCGACCCCGGTAGTACGAGTCCAGCCACCGCATGGTCCACCGGGACGTTAAAATACGTTAAATCCCGGTCTATCTGTCAATTTGTGGAATTTAACCTACGTCCGGTTCAAGCTAGCGAAACATGCTATCGCTACGTTTAGCCACTCGAGCTAGCTAGCAAGCTAGTTAGCCCGACTGCACCGGAGAGGAGCCGGAGAAGCGAGCACAACGCGGGGAACTAGGACCTGCTCCTCCCGGTTCTCTGCCTCCTCCGGTCCCCCGGTCCCCCCGGTCCCTGAACCCGGTAACTACCCGCGGAGAGGAAGGAAACATGGGGCTACTGACGGTTTAGCGGCGCAGCTCCTTCGCATGAAACAGATGTGGCAGCTAGGCCCCGTGTGTGTCTGCCTCTCCCCCCGCTTCGCCTCGGAGCCAACCCTCCCTCCCCCTGCAAGGATGAAAACATGATGATGGAGGATTTGGCTTTAGTGCTTGTGTCACTGCTCCACACCGGGTCCTGGAGGCAGGAGACGGGTCGTGTGGTCGTGGTGTCGCCCTCACATGTCACTGGGTGAGGAGGGAGACACATCCACAGCTCAGGGGTCAAGAGGTCAAGACAAGTTCAGCTGAGTGGGTCAGCTGCTGGGGGGGAGGTTACTGCCGGACACTGGGAGCACTGGGACACACAGCAGTGTTCAGACTGGAGCTGCTGGTCTTTTCCATTTCAGAAGCACGTATTCAGGATGGCACAGTCTGGAGGAAACATGATGGTGGGTGCAATGGTCTGGAGCTTCAGTTTCATTTGAGGCAATAACAAGTCAAAGCCACTCATTGAAAATACACGTGTCCAACACCATTTAACAATGTGTAATAATAATAATGATAATATCTGTATTTATTTGGCACGTCTCAAAAAAGCTTTAAAGGGATAGTTCACATGAAAATGAAAACTTAGTCACTCTCTGCTCACCACTATGCCGATGGAGGGTGGGTGAAGTGTTTGAGACCACGAAACACTTCAGGAGTTTCAAATAACACAATTTAAGCCTAAATGTCCTGTGGTATCTTCCTGCCTGGAGGCCCGTTCCCGGTGGACTCCACCACAGCAGCAGTACGTGTCTTTTTCTGTTTTTTTGAATGTTTGCAGAAGTGGTTTTAATTGTTTTGGATTTGGCTGCCATGCTGTTTACCCCTGAAACTCCTGAAGTGTTTTGTGGACTCCAACACTTCACCCACCATCCATCGTCATAGTGATGAGTAGGCAATGAGTGAATTTACATTTTTCTGTGAACTATCCCTTTAACATTTAACAAGCAAAGTAGTTCAAAAGCATGCAAAACCAAAGACACCAGATAAAATAATACAATGTCTTTCAAAGTGATGGCAAAAGAAAATAACAAAACAAGCAAATGATAGATCTAAAAACAATCACCTAGACTCTATTATAAACTGAGTTTGAGTTAAATGGATTGAAAATGTTTTAAAAAGCAGACAGTGACATTTTTATTTTTTGAGTTCCTCAGGTTCTGTTCCACTCAGAGAGCTGGGCCTATGGAATATTGTGGTTATGTGGTCATGTAGAGTCGTAGAAGGTTTTCTGAATTAACTCCGGCTGTTCAAACACATGTTCAGCATTTCCTTCAGTCTGTTGATCATATGAACAGTGAGGTGTCCCATGTAGTCTCCTTGTGGTGGAGGGGCCCAGGAGCAGCTCCAGGTGAACCAGGCCCAGCTGAGACCAGTTGGCCAATCAGAGCTCCCTGGATTCAGAAGGCAGCAGCAGAGCATCCGGAGAGGGACTGAGACACGAGAGGGACGGAGACACGAGAGGGACGGAGACACGAGAGGGAAACAAGAGGGACAGAGACTCAAGAGACAAACAAGTTGCCTTTCAGCATCTTTATTAAATCAAACACAAAACACTTAACTTGCCAGCTATTTCGACTTGGCTTTGCAGCTCGGTTCTGTCCCTGTCTCTCACTGTGTCCCTCTTGTGTCTCCGTCCCTCTCCGGATGCCCTGCTGCTACCTGAATCCAGAGAGCTCTGATTGGCCAACTGGTCTCAGCTGGGTCTGGTTCACATGGAGCTGCTTCCTGATCCTGATGCATCCACCTTGTTTCAATACAAATAGTTAGAAACAAGTCCTCCTCATGCTTTAGCAGATTGTTGAATGCTGAGAGTTTCCAGCACATTTGTTCTTATTTACACACAGTGGACACCATTTATAATATTTCATATATTCTAAAAGTACATTTTCATTTAAATAACCATTTAACTTTACGTAATGTGTGACTTTCTAAATTAATCAGTTAGACAGGTATTCAATAATGTCTTTATTCCTATTTTGTAGTATAGGTAAAAATAATCTTTACTGCAGTTGATTGATCAAGTGAAAATCTGCCAAATTTTGTAGAATCTTTCTCATATTATTTAATCCTTTGACATTATGATCATTGGGGGAGAGCTAAAAATTCCTGGTTGAATTTACGCATTTTTAATCAACTAATGTTTTTTAAGTTAGACTTTGGTAAAACTTTTTTTGTTTTTTGTAACATGATGCATATTTACCCCAAAAATATTCAAAGTAAGTAATCTACATTATTTTCTCTATCCCAGTAAATGGAGCTGCAGACTTTCCTGTCACATAAAAAATACAGAAGGTTTCAGATGTTTTTTTAATGATATAGACAAAGAAACACAACAAAACACAAACACTGGTTTTGACAGTTTATTTTAATTATTTTGCATTCTGCACAGATCTTACCTATAAAAGTATCTAAATACCAAATAAAACCACTGATTACACACATTACATCACATGATAATAAGAGACATGTAAAAACGAAAGCTGTTTTACAGGATATATTTCAGCTGAATTTTCCTCTGTTTTCTCTCTCATGTTTTTTTTAGTGCCAAACTGCATAATGTCTAATTGTTTATTCTATTAAAATATTTGTTCCCAAATTAAAAAATTAGAAAATGCAAAGTGATACATCAAATGAAGTCATAATATTTAATCCCATGCAGTAAATTTCTGTGTGTAGTCTTCTATTTGTCTGATCCTTTGCTGCCTAGTGAGTTAGCCAGCCGAGGTGTTTTAGAATCATAATCATTTACATAGAATTTGCAGTTTCCTCACATCTGCTGAAAAAAAGACACAAATCAACTCAAAATCAACTGTCCAAATATTTCGCCCCGCGCTGCACGTGCATGTGTTCCTGTGTGTGTTCATGTGTGTGTTCCTGTGTGTGTGTGTGTGTGTGTGTGAGGGATTAGCCTCAGTGTGTGTGTCCACCAGTGATTAGCCTGGTCAGTGGGCCTGTTGTGCATTCACTCAGACCATTAGCATATTAATGCAGCCTCGCTCTTGATCTCCCTCCCACCCTGTCTCTCCCGCTCTCTCTCTCTCTCTCACCCTCACTCCTTCTCTTTCTTTATACATATTTCCCAGACTCAGTTGTCGCTTCCTGCAGCTTCAATCTATAAATCTCACCAATTTACACCACCTCTCCATCCGCTCTCTTTCCCTCTCTCTCTCTGTCAGATCTTTGCCCTATTTTTTTTCCCTCTCTCTCTCTCTCTCTCTCTCTCTCTCTCTCTCTCTCTCTCTCTCTCTCTCTCTCTCTCTCTCTCTCTCTCTCTCTCTCTCTCGCTCTCTCTCTTTCTCTTTACACCACATTCAAATCCTTTGCTTTCTCTCATTTTCCCTTTTCTGTCTCCAAAGTCTGGCCCCCTGAACTTTGTCAAACACAGGAAAACACACACAGGGGCAAATTCACAGGGGCAAACATAGAGAGGACGAGTACACACACACACACACTAACACACACATGCACCTCCCTCCTCTCATTCATTCTCCTTTTCTGTCATTCTCACCCCTTCCAGTGCAAATTCTCTCTCAGACACCGATGCTGAAGTGCGAACCGGACACATTCAACTGAACTTAACATGGTGAGAGCTATTCAGGTCTTTCTGCTCCACAGACAGACTCTAACCCCCTCTCCCAAAACGGGACACCCCCGATCTGCAGAGACAGGCCTGGACTTCGGCTTTGCACCTAAGCCGAGGAGAAACATATCCAAAAAAAAAGAAAAAGTACAAAAGTCCAGTAAAAGTGGAATTTGGATTATTTGCATTAACCTGAAAGTCAACATTGTATTCACCAGGTTAATTTCACACTAAAATTCACATTTTCACATCACAGTGAAAGATAAAGTTTAAAATGTCTTTGGCATTTTGGGACTAAAAATTGTTTGCCATGAAATGTGTTTTAGTTTCAATTGAAGAATTTGACATATACTAATTTATGTTGTGTAAATTGCCAAATAATTGAATAGACTTCCTCCTCACTTCCCTTTTGGCTGAAGTCCACTTCGCTGTCACTTGCTTTTCAAACCAAGACCTAAACCTAATTTTACATCGTGCTATTTAGTTAAAAGCAAAAGTTTGTCTTCCAGGTCTAACTTGAAACTGTTTTGGTCTCGTTTGAAAAAAAGTTGAGCTGATATCCAAAAATGTCAAGAGCTTCTTACAGGGTTCACATTTACATAAACACACACTCTCCTCTATTCAGGATCGGCCTCTCTGTTTGTCAGTGTTTCTCTCATCCACCCACTAAGCCGCTGAGCTTCACCCCATCCATGGAGGTCTGTCCCGCGCTGGTTTTCAGAGGTCAGGAGAGTGATGTCCATCCACAACTCCTGGTTTCACAAAGGCAGACGCAAGAATTGCGTTTGGACAATCAGCTCCGGACCTCCATGATTCTCTTGGTCACAGGTTTGTTCCCAGGCTCAGCGCACGTGATCAGGTGGATTCCCTGGTTTGCTTTAAATTCAGCTTCAACTCACAAATATCAAAGAGTGAATGGTGGTCCATCCATTTATCATGACCTGCTTTAGCTGGGTTTCATCCCGGCCTTTGACCCCCAATGTGCCTCAGGTTAGCCCATATGGATGGACAAGGACAGGATGGTCAGAGGAATGAGCGGGAAGGCGAAGAGAAAGAAAGAAGAGGAGAGAAAGAGAGAAAGCTCTAACTCATGCCTGTCCTCTGTGTGGGTGACACCATGATGAACGAAGGGGTCACCACCCAGGGGCAGCCCAGTCCAAAAGGAGCCAGTGATGTGACCCCCTACAAAGGAAGGAGTGGGTCCCCCCCAACGGTCACACGGATCAAAAGAGACAAAAGCCTGAGATGATAACTCAGCGCAGCAGTGGGGCGCATTATTATCACACTCATGAGCAGCAACGGTAGTAAATTTAACTGAGGTGGAGGCAGGAGGGTGGAAAGGGGGGGGTGAATAAAACCCCAAACGTAAAGCTCTGACTCGCCCTAATCTGATTTGCCGTACGCAACATTTTCTCTTTATCTGATTCGCTCCGTGAGGCGTTTTTCTCTTTCTGTGGGAGCCCGTCTGTATCCAAATGATGTGGTCTTTGGTGAGGCCTGCTCTATTCATGGGAACCCCATGTGCTGTGTGCCCACCATTGAGGTGCAGAGCAGCATGGCCACAAAGGATGGCAGCGTTTCAGAGAGTCCTTACAGTTAAAGTCTCTGTTCAGAGCAAAGTTTACAGTTGAATCACAGAGACAGAAAAAACCTCAACAGATCGAAAAGTGCAAAGACAGAAAGTCTTTGAATGTTATTAGAATGATAAAATAGATAAAATAGTCATTAAACTGTTTCATTCTCTTTGAGGATCATGGGAAAAAAAAACTTTCTCTCATGAATACCAATAAGTTGAAGGATGAAACTTTTTAAAAGTTAATAATAAAGTTTAGCCATGTTTATAGCTGTTAAAATAGTTATAATCTGTTTTCTATTTTAAATAAGTAAGACTTTAAAACAACAACTGGATCCCTGAAGGCCTAAACTCATCCTCTCATCCTCCTTTAGCTAATGGACCCCAATTCAAAAAGACACTTCCTGTTGAAAAGTGAAAAAAGGATGTTAAACCCACATTTACATCAGTTAACATCAGCTCAAGGGAAAAGAAAAGAAAAGACAAGAAGACAAAAGCAAAGTGCTGTGTCCAGGATCCTTGGAGCATCTGGGGCCTAGAACCTGGATGAAGAATCAGAGGAAAAGAGCCGGTGAGAAACTCTCTCTCAGCCACAGAGGATTCATCCTTACATGTGTGGCCGTCCTCCTCTCATCCCTCCTTCCTCCGCTCGGGTCGAGTCCCGGCTGCATCGCTGTCGACGTCTGACCGCACTTGTCCTTCTTCTTCTTCTCCATCTTTCTCTCTCAGTGCCTCAGCCTCCTCTGATCCCGCGTCCCTTCTCCCTCTCCTTCTTCAACCCTTTCTGTCCGGGCCCTCCCTCCCTCAGCCTTTACATTTCCTTTGCCCTCTCCCTCTCTCAATTTCCCCGCCCTCTCTCTCCCTCTCTCTCTCTTTCTCGCTTTCCCTGTCTCTCTCTCTCTCTCTCTCTCTCTCTCTCTCTCTCTCTCTCTCTCTCTCTCCCTCTCCTCATTTCATGCAGCGCTGGGGTTACCTAAGAGACTGGGCCTCAATGGAGAAAATCTCCTTTGGTACAATGAACTGGGCGAGAGGCAGAGGGGAGGTGGGGGAGAACAGGGGGGACATGGGAGGATGGAGGGTTGGGAGGGGGGGTGGGGGGGGTTGTTGGACACAGGAGGGGTGAAGGGGTGAGGGAAACTAGAGAGAAAGACAGTGGGATTCAGATGCAGGGATGGAAGGGGGATACGAAATCCCCAAAACTGAATAAGTGGCTTCGCTTGTGTGATTTCGCCTCAATGGTCAGTCTTATGGCGGTTGCCTATTGTGCCCCCCCCACCCCCGACCCCCCCACCTGCTCACACACACACACACACACACACACACACACACACACACACCCACACACACACACACACACACACACACACACAGAAAAACTCATTTGTGGGTTTTTCAAATAAAAACTGAACCCGAAAATGAAGCAAAATCTCAAAATCACACAAATCACTATTTCAATTTCATGGTCACAAATCTTCCTTTCCTGGTTTTCAAAATGACCAAGTTGAAAACGGCACTAGCGGCCATGGGAGACCTTTGCGTTGCCGGCTGCCATTTTGTTTGTTTACTTGTTTGTTTGCTCTCATCAGGGAGTGCAGGATGAGGAGCTCTCCTCACAAAGACAAGTGGGTTCTTCGACTTCCTCTTCACAGCGCGGAGCCCATTCAGCAGGAGTCATTACACTGTTCCCTTTAATCCATTCACTGTCTCTGTGCGAGAGGTGCTACACACACACACACACACACGGGACAAAACACACACAACCTTGTTTGGAGGTTAGTTACTGATTAGCACCAAATCTGTTGCAGTTCATTTTCCTGCTGCACCGTATTGAGCTCCTCAGCGATGCTATTCAGTTTGTCATTTGTCTTTGAGTTAGCAAACAGATGCCCCGCTGCTCAGCTCTGTGTCTTTACAACTCCCCCCCCCCCCCCCCGCCCCCCCGCCCCTCAGCCCCTTTTCTCATCAGAGGATGTGAGAAAACAATAGAGCTAATAAAAGAAGAGGAGAGATAATTACAGCACAGCGATGAAGTTAGCGCTCCTACGCCCCGAACCACAAATACCAGCGGTGTGAAATGGGATATGTGGATGACTCGGGTGTGTCTTTGTGTCTTTTCTCCGCCAACAACGGCAACTTATTCTGATTCCCGTGTTCGTCCTGGTTACACGCCAGGGCCAATCTGGGATCTCTGAGTTAATGACTCTATCAGGCCCTGATACCCAGAGGCCCTGCTGAGGGAAGGGATCCAAGAGGATTGGGGTTTTAGAACGTGGCAAAGGAGGTGTCAAAGTTAGGTTGGGGTGCTGTGTGTGTGTCTGTGTGTGTGTGTGTCTGTGTGTGTGTGTGTGTGTGTGTGTGTGTGTGAGAGAGGGACAGTGGACGGGAGGAGCATGGCGGGTGTGTGGACGGGTCCGGGCAGATTGTCCATGGAGCTCAACCCTCCGGGCGGGGCTGAATGAAGTTATTTCCAGGCCCCTGTCCATCTGTTACCGTGGCAGCAGCGGCGACCAAGGTGTTGCCATGGCGAGGTGGACACAAAAAGGCGTGGCGTGGGAACGGGTCCAGGGGTCAGGAGTGAGGGTCAGGGGGTCAAGGGTCACAGCCAGCTGGACAGCACACAAGAGGAGGCCGGGGTGAGAAAAGAAGGAGGGAAGGTTTGCTTTCCTTTCTCCTTTTCGCCCTTTCTTCTCCGGGGTTTCGCTCGGGAGGGAGACGTCGGCAGAGTGGACACTGCTGGACATTAACATTGAACCGGGCGGCGAGATGAAAAACGTAGGGGAGGTTGTAGAGGGTGAAGGGGGAGTGAGAAGGGCAGTGGGGTCCCCAGGGGGGGGGGCCCTCTATGTCCAGGCTCTGGGAGGCTCTGCTGCATCGGGTCTCACACCTACTGGTGTCTCATCGCACATCGCATTTGACAGGCAATTGACTCTGGTCAATGTACACGCAACTGCGACCATTGAGAGGCCGAGGGCGGCTGCGTGTGCGTCTGTGTGTGTGTCTGTGTGTGTGTCTGTGTGTGTGTCTGTGTGTGTGTCTGTGTGTGCGTCTGTGTGTGTGGCCGCGGTCGGCACTTTAGTCACATAAGTGGCAACGAGAGGAGACAAAAGGCCATTGGACAACATTTCATTCCGCTCGCTTTAAGCTCAAAACTGCTCAGAGACAATAAGACGGACTGAAAGGAGGCGTTGGATCAATACTTCGCTCAACATGGGAAAACAGATTCTCTAAATGTTTGTGAACCTTGGCCTGTATCTCTATCACACAACTGCTCTACTTTATACATAGTTTATTTCACACATCTTTCATCTTTATTGTTCTGATTTATTTTTGTATCTATCTGCATGTGTTTATTAGATTCTTAATATGCTAAATCACTCAAAGTCAGAGTTACAGAATTAGAAAATGGAAACTGAGGATAAACCCTGCACATCTAAAGTATTCACCTCCACCTGCAGGACCTTCAGACTTTATTGTTTTAAAACACTGACATGTTCAAATGATCAATTTAAAATTATTTGCACAAACTGAACTCCCCATGACTAGAGCATTTTTATGTCTCCGCCAACAAGTTACATTTCAGTCTGCATACTTTTATTGTTCTGATTTATCGTGATGCATCAATTTGAGACTTGACAGCCAACATCGGTAATTTTAAAAGTTGAAAATATGGATTAAACCTGATCAGTCAAGGAATCAATTTAAACTTAACTGAAGTTCATTGGCAGAAATAAAAGAAATAACATAAGGAAGGATGTGATGTAAGTTTGTTTACTGACGACACATTCATGTCCTTCTTGAATCTCCTGCTTTATTAAAAGTTTTATTATTTGTGTTTGTGTTTTATCAACCCGATAAGTTTCCTTACTTTTCAAAATTGACATTGATTGAGCTGTAATATTTAGGATTTGATGATTCACACTCATTGATTGAATCTAAGCAATTTTCCCTAAACTTGTTGTTTAAAATGTTTTAAACAAGACAAAGTAAAAAGTTCAGTTGTTTGGAAGACATCAGACGACAGTGAGACGTTGCTTGAAAACGTTTCCCTCCATTAAACCTTTGGTTATTCTCAAAATGCAAAGTTAAAGGTTGAAGCTTCACTATAGATGAATCACGTGGCGGCAGCGAGAGATTGAAATGTCCACCTGTCCCGTAGCAAACCGAGAAAGACGGCAAACCTTGAGCCGCATCACTGGATAACACATTATGACAACGTGGATAAGAAGTCGCTGACAATGCAATTACACACACAAGAACACACACACAAGAACACACAGAGTAAACACACAGGGCGCCCATAGACTTTAATAGCTGCTGGGATGAAGGGAGTGCAGGATCCCAGCTCCTCCTCGGCCACAGTAATAGGATTAGGAGCAGCCTCGGGAGGACATGGCAGAACAAGTCCAACGCTCCGTTTGACACCTTTTGTCCACGAGCCCTGAGACACAGATCACAGCAATGGGATGAGGGACAAAGGCTTTTGAACATTGTGTTGTAGCTACAAATATTTCCCGACGGGAGAACGCTGAGCCCCGAGTTCCAAAGCAGATAAAACGAACAGACAGCGATTTGGACGACTCAATCAATTTTTAACATGGATGGAGTGTTTCAGAAAAACCCTGCTCTCCTTTTCAATCTGTCAAACATCGTCTTGTGCCTTTAGCTGCGAAGACTTGAGTCTGATTTGTTTTTTAAATGTTTATTGAAACTTTACTCAACGACAATTTGGACAAGACCGACGAAAGTTGTATATATCCACCGTTACACCTGCCTGCTTATCAACCACATCCTTTAAAGATGATCACACATGTCACAACATTCACAATATTTATTTGAGTGGATGAAGTCAGATGTTGCAGCCGAGCCCATGAAACCCAGAGGACAGGGACAGCTGAGAACTTTCACTTTTAGTCTTGATAAACATATTTAATTAAAAATAAGTTGAATTTTGTTTGTTTATTTGTAAAACAGAGACTGATCTTGAGTCATGTGCAGATGTTCCAGCTGCTGTTCAATCCAAAACAGTTAGAATGGAACAATATGCAACAAACTTTTACCAACACATTTATTATATAAAACGGTAGCTTCTAAAGACTAATGTTATCGAACATGTTTTTGTGGTTTGTTTTTATATGGCTGCTCAGCTTGTTGACACCTGCAACAAGTCGCCATTACATTATTTTGAAAACTGAATGATGCATATTTGTATTGCTCTTAACTTGACATTCGGGGGGGTTCTGTCGGAGGCAGCGGCTCATCCTCGGTTCGAGCGATTATTGACATTCTCGGCGATCTCCTCACAACCCGTGCCACGGTGAGTCGACACAGAGATTCTCTGTCCTCTCCCCTCCCAGTGCATTCTGGGAAAGTGACCAAAAGCAGTTTTATGACTGAGAGCTGCCGACATTCACTTCCTGCCAAGAATCAGAGAAACGAGGTTCAAAGTGAGCGGCCGCACACAGACACACGTGCAAAGAGGATTTAGCTCTGGACGTGTTGACGCCATCAGATTTCATGATCCTGCTTCTGGTTCATTTGTTGCTGTCAAACACAAATAGATGAATATCAATGATTACATGACCTGGTCTGTGTTTGTTTGAACACCTCACAAAGCAGAACTAAGATTCTAAAATAGTGTAAATCTTTGAGACGAGCTGCAGCAGAAGTAGTATCTCTTACGATTGTAAGCAAATGCAGGAAATCTGACAGGCTTCATTGTTGTGGCTAAAACCAAACAGGCTCTTGTTCTTTAATGATGTGTTTGATGCTCTTAATTTCAGGCAGAGACACTTACATGAAGTTATTTAAAATTTAAAGTAAATCAAACTTGCTGTAAAAGGCTCTCGTCCTTCAGGAGTTTCTACTTAAGTATCTAAATCTGCTCTAACAATTAATTCATATTAATGAAACAAAAAGTATGTAACCTATCACCTCACAGCAGATTTTTGAATACTAAAAATGTTCTTTTATTTTTCGTATTTTAAATCTGTGAGTCAAATAAAACTTGACTAACTGTGGAGCATGTGTTCTTATTATTTTGTCCACCCAATGTATATACATGATGACAGGGGGAAATGACAGCAAAACTTCTTTGTATAAGATTCTATTTAAGGTATAAAAATCATTGAGCTGCATTTATTTCCCAGCTCAGTTCCAGAAATGGCTTCGTTTCTTTCACACTTTAATTCTCTCAGGATTTTGCTGCTTTGCTCCTGATCCGATGCTGAAAAATTACACTGCACATTTTCAAGCTATTTTTTTTATGTTGGTGGAGCAGCTGCTGGTTCACGTCACATCATATACAGTCACTCTCATTCACAACCGGGAGTTGAAGTTCTCTGTATGAAAAATCAATTCATGGATTCTCTGCTGAATTTCAGGGAAATTCCATGCATTAAAGAGACATTTTAAAAAGAAGACAGATAAGCTGTTGTTGGGATATTGTTCATTTTGAGGATTCTGTCATATATTGGCCTATATTATAAATGTATCCCAAGCTATGAGAGGTTCTTTCAAATGATGGATATTTGAAGAAAACGGCCAGTAAATGTCATTATTTTATATTTAACAAGATAGAACATTTCTCAAATCATCAATGTCACACATACACAAGGTGAATTCCCAAAATATAAGGGAGCAGTGAAGTTCTGGATGGAGCTGGGAGCTTTGCATTGTGTGTGGTAGAGCTCATCACATGTTGCTTTAAACTTCTTGACATGGCGCTCTCTTCCCAACGCTGAATGAGATCCTGATGATTCAATAAGGGCGATAAAAAAGGAGGGAAATCGTGTGAGTGGCAGAGACGTCTGAATGAGAGCGAGTGGTCAGAAGTGATCACAATGGAAACACTGCAGAAGAAGTGACGCCTTCGTTTTCAGGCCAAAGTCACGTCTTCCACCACAGTGTGTGTGAGTGTGAGAAAGTGTTGGAGAAGCTGAGCGGTGCATGTGATTATCGGACAGAGGCCGGACAGGCCAGCCTGCAGACACAGAGAAAGAGACGTTTACCTTGAACTCCAATCGCTCCGTCTCTGGGGCGGGGTCAGGTATTGTGGCCGGGCCTGACAGGGTCAGGAGGGGACGGGGGGACGGGGGGAGACGGGGGGGGCAGGGACGCAGGCCGCCCCTGGGGTCGTGGGGCGCTACCCCCGTGGGGGGCCAGAGAACATGGGGCTGCAGGGGGAGGGAGGGGAGGTATTGGCAGATTTTCTTGTGCTGCAGATGCTCAATATGCAGATGTCTAATCGAATTGTGCGACGATGAATTGGTTCCCCTCCTGATTTGCATTAGGACAATCCCCGGCCGTGGCTCCGGGGTCAGCCGAGCTCCTCGGACCAAATGAGCAGCCGGCTGCAGACGCCCCAGAGAACGTGTGAACTTGAAGTAGACTTTACTCAATGACAGGGATATTGATTGATTCAAATATCGGTCTGTCTGTCTGGGAGTGTGTCTGACATCTGTCTCTCTTAAAGTATGACATTTAAAATATATTTGTATTGATTGTTTGTTCATGTTTGGAGAGAGCTTTACTTTGGAGTAACTGAGGTGATGGAACAGGTTCGGTTTGGCTCCTAAAATCCCCTAAAACCAAATGCTGCCACTTTATAGTCATGACTGATGATAAGTATTAAGATCTTAAGCACTGACGGTCATATGACAAATTCAAGACTCATGAGAAAACGTCCTTGAACACGGCCAAAGTGTTTGATCGTGTTATGTTCACATCCTGTCCTGCCTCAATTTAATTCTATTCAGTTTAACCGTAAACATAAATATGTTAAATAAAATCCTATTATCTATTTAATAACAACAGTACATAATTGAATCAATCAGTAGGGACAGTATTTCACCTCATCTCCAGCTGAGCATGGAAAGGTTTTCTTCTGTTCCAGACTCAGCCGGACCTTCAGGTTTCACCAGCTCCAGTCCAGATGCTGCAGGAACCTCCGTCGCTTTCTGAAGAGGAACAGATTCTCCATCTTTTCATTAATAACTTAAACCTGTGACAAAGAAACAGAGAAACACAGACAAAAATATAAACTTACAATGCATTAAAAAGAGGGAAGTTGTAAATAACTAACAAATATGAAATACATCTCAATAGAATATATAGTACACATATACTCATAATAAGTCTAAACTGGCAGAGAAACAGGCTGTGTGAAGAAAACCTTTGAAAAGGTTCTGTCACACACGATGCATTTCCAGGTTCTGTTGCTCTCTAGTAATCAATATTAGTTATCTGTGGATAATATATAATATATAATCACCACTAAAATGCATAATTGGTCTCAGCTTTACGTTCATATTACAATCCGAGTTTGAATTGCTGTGAGGTGTCAGAATAATAAGCGAGAGTCACACATTAGACATGAAGCAATATTTCACCTCATAATAGAGTCGTTATTTATAAAGCTCTTAAATCATTGAAAACACTGATTAACAGTGAATATAGAGGTCTGTGTCATTTCCTCTTGTACTTTAAGAACTGCAGAAATATTATTTAACTTATTGTTCTTCTCTGTCTTTTCATTTCATCTTCTTTTTTTTTTACATCTCCCTGGAAAATATCCTGCTCCACCTGTTTCTATTTTTGATCCACAGCAGAGTCGAGGATGTGAAGTATCAGGACGGAACTCTGCAGCTGTCGGGATACGAGTCGTCACTTGTGAAACTTATGAACATGATATTATTCTGATGTTGGTTATCGGTGGTCCCTGGTGGGCATTGGGGGGGTTTCAGTGTTTTTCCAGCTGAGTGTGTTGCAGCCAGGACGAAGATTCAGCTTCGTCTTCAAACATCTTCTCACTGCACTAAAGATAAACTCATCCAATGATCAACAGGTCAGAGTGGCTGTGGCTCTCTTCTATATCGTACTGGATCCATGTACTTCCACCAAGTTTCATAGCATTCATACAGTTTTTCTTTAATCTTGCTGACAAAGAAACAAACAGTGGACTTGACTTATTTTGAAGAATTCTACACAAACTGACCTCAGTTGAAATAACTTTCAGCAGATTGAAATGTGACTGAGTCACAGCTTCCTTTCCTAAAGAAATAATGGAACTGAAAAGTTCATGGTTTTATCATGTAATAAAAAAAAAATAGATCATATCAGCCTCAACATTACATAAGAAGAATAAGTTTACTGTCCTGGTGATGCTGCAGCTTTGACACTGGTCTCATTAAACTGTATATAAATATTCTCTGTGATGTTTCTATCAGTGATGTAGACTTTCAAAGTAAAAGTGAGTGTGAATGTTTCTGATTACAGATTTGTTTCAGGGGACAGTGGCAGTTACACTCGTAGTCAGTTTGTGTGTGTGTGTGTGTGTATAAGTGGGTGAGAGTGTATTAGTGTGTGTGTGTGTGTGTGTATAAGTGGGTGAGAGGGTATTAGTGTGTGTGTGTGTGTGTATAAGTGGGTGAGAGTGTATTAGTGTGTGTGTGTGTGTGTGTGCGTGTGTGAATAAGTGGGTGAGAGTATATTAGTGTGTGTGTGTGTGTTTGTGTGTGTGTGTGTGTGTGTGTGTGTATAAGTGGGTGAGAGTGTATTAGTGTGTGCGTGTGTTTGTGTGTGTGTGTGTGTGTGTGTGTGTGTGTGTGTGTGTGAATAAGTGGGTGAGAAGGTATTAGTGTGTGTGTGTATGTGTAAGTGGGTGAGAGTATATTAGTGTGTGTGTGTTTAAGTGTGGGTGTGTTTATCAGTGTATGTCTGTGTGTCTGTGTGTGTGTGTTTAAGTGAGTGTGTATTACTGTGTGTGTTTAAATGGGTAAGAGTGTATTAGTGTGTGTGTGTGTGTGTGTGTATGTGTAAGTGGGGAGAGTATATTAGTGTGTGGTGTGTGTGTTTAAGTGTGGATGTGTTTATCAGTGTATGTCTGTGTGTGTGTGTGTGTGTTTGTGTGTGTGTTTTTTTAAGTGAGTGTGTATTACTGTGTGTGTTTAAGTGGGTGAAAGTTGATTAGTGTGTGTGTGTTTAAGTGTGGGTGTGTTTATAGGTGTATGTATGTCTCTCTCTGTGTGTGTGTGTGTGTGTTTGTGTGTGCTTATAAGTGAGTGTGTATTACTGTGTGTATATGAGTGTGTGTGCTCACAGTCAGTGGAAGTGATTGTTAAAATACTTGAGTTCTCGTTCTCCTTCATTGTGAATCATGTTTTGCATCATGGAAAGTATAAAGTGAGTTTACATGACGCTATGAAAGTCATTAAGAAACAAACACACTTTAATGTGAACAGGAGGAACTGTTTATCAGTCTGTTGAAGATGAAGCGAAGTATCGCGATATTTCCCTGAGTCCAGTAAACGCCACGTCTCCTGCGCAGCCTCCATTAGCCTCCTGGAGCTCCGCGGGTTCCTCACGGCTCTCACGGGTCCCACAGCCGAGCAGAGGGACGCACCGAGCGGACACAGAGCCACCGGCACCAGACACTCTCCGGTGAGGCTCCACCATTCATCTCTTATCCCGTTTCCGACTCTTTCCCCTTGTTCCCGCTGCGGCGCCGCGCTAGCATGCGGCTACTCGAGCT
Source organism: Limanda limanda (assembly GCF_963576545.1). Taxonomy (NCBI): domain Eukaryota; kingdom Metazoa; phylum Chordata; class Actinopteri; order Pleuronectiformes; family Pleuronectidae; genus Limanda; species Limanda limanda. The sequence goes on from NC_083654.1 coordinate 21,188,816, forward strand.
AGTTAGCATGCTAGCTAGCTGCAGGCGTCACTTGTGGAAGCAGGGGTCGGTGTTCGATTCCCGGCTCCTGCTGTTTACTGTGAGATTACTGCCGACTTGACCCTAAGCGGGCACATTATCCGCTTCACTTTCACACCTGCAAACAAAACCTCCACCACCAGACGAGGCTACACCCGAGCTAGCATGCTAACAGGTGAAGTTAGCCCACTTGGTTATAACGTAAACACTGAGCTGTCCGTTCAGGCTTCGTCCCCCAGTGTCCCGTCCTGCAGACCGGGTTCCAGAGGTGTTTAATCAGGGAAAAGCTGCTAATACATTGTTAGCATAGCACAAGTCTAACTGAACACACCGAGATGCTAACTGTGCTGCAGAGTCACCGTGCAATGTTGTTGTGTTTGACTGGAAACCTCCCAGTAACTCCACTGGTCAGAAAGAGTCTTAAAGAGTCAACCAGACTAAAACCACACTCCTGTTTTTCCTATTGTTCAATTTCACACACGTCATTTCAAATTGCTGCAATGATGACGATGCATTCTGCCCACCCCCTGGTTGGGATCACAAGCTGCAAGAATACATTCACAAAGAGAAAGGACAAATCCAAGGAAATCCCAAAGGACGTTATTGCATGCATTATTATTATTAAATCAAGAAGTTGAGTAGATCTGTGTCTCTTAACTTGATCTGTTTCACTTGCTTAAACTCTTTGCCTCCTATTGCTTTTATATCTGAAACCTTTTCAGACCCACTAGCTTGTTACTGTAACATAAGATGGACGGTGTGTTAGTCTTCTGCTGACAGACGTGTCCATATTTACATATAGAGAAAGAGAGAGATTAATATAGCCAGTGGATAAAGTGATGGTGACTTGCAAACCCAGTAGTGTTCAATTCCACCAGAGAGATGAAACTAGAGGTTTGTTTACATGACCAAAATAATGTTTACGACGTATAAAGACAGAACATTAACAAATCATCTGTTTATCTGGCGTCTCCGTGAAGTGAGTTTGGTGTAAACATGGTCTCTGAGTTTAATCATCATGTGGCTTGTGAGTTTCTATTAATTCTGTCATCTTTTCCTTCTCTCCAGGGGACAATATGGGCTGTCTACGTCTGCTGGCACTGACTTTGGCCACATCAGCTTTACTACTGTTAGCCTCCCGTTCAACATTCGCTCACAGTCACTCCCATGGCGACCACGACCATGGCCACCATCACCACGGCCACAGCCACGGAGAAGATGATCACCATGGACACTCTCACGGCGAACAGGTGAAGATGTTCCACGGAGCAAGCAAGTGGAGCGCACAGGCTAACGTGCCTGAGGACGACCATGGACATGGACATGGACACGCCCATGGACATGACCACGGACATGACCATGGACACGCCCACGACCACGGACACGCTCATCATGAAGAAGTTGTCCGCGTGCACAAGGAGGAGCGGGTGAAGAGGGAGGTCGACGGAGAGAAGAGGGACACGATGGAGCTCTGGACGCAGGTGCGCTCATTGGCTAGAATCAGACTGATGGGTTACGAGCTTTAAATCTGTCGGTTAGAAAGTGTGAACATCTGTTTGCTCGCGTTCCAGCTACACATTTTAAATCAGATTACGCTGACGTGCTGCAATGAATGTAGATGTAAACCACTAACCATAAATTCAGTTCGACAACCAATCAACCTTTTTAAAGAAAGAAATTGCAACGGGAAATTCTTGGTGAATTATCTGAGAGTCAACACCAAATCAATATCTTGAGCACTCACCGCAGGCGGCCAAGAAGTAGCCCGGAACAATTTGGTTGCAGAGCCGGATCGGGACAGATTCAGGAAGTTTTTCACTTTCTCTTACATTGCGAGAAAAGACGTTTTTATGGTTTTCTCAGGGATTCATTCATGGATCTAGTTTAAAGGAATCCTGCACATTAAGGGTTCTAATATCTTTATATCACACAGGCCGACAGATACAAGAGCAGTACGAGCTAAGAGAAGCTTCACCTTTAGCTTCATCGCTGCAGTGTTTACACACACTCAATTTGTCATGTACTTCCAGAAACTCACCAGCAGCCGGTATCATTAGGGACGGGAATCAGCAGGGACCTCCCGATACGATACTATCACGATACTTAGGTGGCGAAACGATATGTATTGCGATTCTGTAAGTATTGCGATTCGATATTACGATTTCCTGGGATTTCTTTTGGTTATTTTTTTTTTTTAAATACTGGACCATGGAAAAATGTTGAATCATTCCTTCAAATACAACACAGTCAAATTCACTTAGAGCTTTACTAGTTTTATTTCAAATATTAACATTAACTTAATGACTGCCGGGCAGCCAATAGAGAAAATAAATAAAAATGTTCCCTATTATTGTTTAGCTCCTGTCAACTGCACACAAACTGACAGATTAAGACATGTAAGCCACTTAGGCTACTTTTAAACAATAAATAAAAGGTAAATTAAATAGAATGAATAAAAGTTTACTTAAAATATAAACTTTGAAATAAACAAAAAGTAGGCTATTGTTGTTTGCATGTAGGCGATGCAAAGCTAGTGCTTGGGTATGTTTAGATTCTTGTGCAAAAACAAGAGCTGGTCAACATGCTCTGATATACCCCCCCCCCTCCGTATAAACCAATAAATGTTAAAAAAAAAAAAAAAAAGGCAGCATATCGATTTTAAAATCGTCATTCACAAGAATCGCAGTTTGTAACTGAATCGATTTTTTCCCCCATCCCTAAGTATCATGTGATATATTTATTTTTTTGCTGGCCTTGCATAAATTGTTCCTTCCCTATCAATGTTGTTTCTCTTGATTATGTGACTCACAAAAGTACAAGATGATCAAACACAGCTGGAGCCGCAGTGTGAACCCACATGTTGCTCTGCTGTGTCCTGTTTGACGACGTGTTCACACCCTGTCGGCAAACAATCAACACTTATTCCCATGCTGTCTTCATCAGCTGCTGTTTTACACACGGGTCGCATTGTCATCCATCTTGAAGCCTTATGAAATCTCCTATGAAACACGGATGAAAAGTAAACGTTCCTCTGTCGTTGTCTGCAGGCGATCGGCGCTACGCTGCTGATCAGCGCGGCTCCGTTCTTCATCCTGTTCCTGATCCCAGTCCAGTCCAACAGCGACCAGCACCAGAACCTGCTCAAGGTGCTGCTCAGCTTTGCCTCCGGCGGACTACTGGGCGACGCCTTCCTTCACCTCATCCCTCACGCTCTGGGTAGGAAGTCCATCCACTAAAGACTGGTTTCCCTCTTAGTTCTCAGTTTATACTTCTGAGAATAAAAGTGCAAATATCTGGCAAATTTAGAGTACTAGTATTAATGAATGTGTGAAATGTTGGTTTCTCTCACAGAGCCTCACTCTCATCATGAAGACGGAGAAGAAGATCACGGACACTCGCATGCAAGTGAAGAGTCACATGACCATGGTCACTCCCACGGTGCGTATTCCCCAAAGACGATACCTTCAATCATCTTTTCTATTGTGACGCACAGCTTTTAGTTCTATGCTGTACGCAGTGGAAGAATCATACTCGTGTACCAACCAGTGTTCCTCATCCTCTGTCTGCACAGGAGCTGCACACGACCACATGATGTCGGTGGGTTTGTGGGTCCTCGGTGGGATCATCGCCTTCCTGGTTGTAGAGAAATTTGTGCGTCTGCTGAAGGGAGGGAACGGCCACGGACATTCCCACAGCCACTCACCTGGTACGATGTAGTATATTCACAAGCAGATCATTTATTTTATTTAAACATTGAGGATAGACTTCAGTTTAAAAATAACAGAATATAGAAACCTTTGGTGTGTGTGTAGGAAATATGTTTGTCATATCATAATGTTTCCCCGGGGGTCAGACATATTGTATTAGAACATGTATTGTTAGATCTGATCTGGGGACTGGGGCTGAACTTTTGTTCTGTGAAACACTTTCAGCTGCTGCCAAGGAAAAGGACAGCGATGGAGAGGAAGACAAGGACGAGAAGAAGAAAGGGAAAGGAAGCAAAGACAAGAAGGTGGCGACGAAAGAGGAAGTGATCCCAGGTGAACGATACATTCATTTTTATAGATAAACGCTGCCTCCTGCTGGTTCTTTACTGAACTGCAGCATGGTGAGTCATCAACTATAAAGCTCAAACTTTTAACCAGCCAATAAACTGCCTGGACCCGTCTCTACTGCCGTGAAACGATGGTTATAATGTACAGCTCTCTCAGGGGTAACTCGTTAGTGTTGGCTGGAACAGAGGGAGGGGCTTCCCATCACAATGTCTGAAGCTGTAAACATGTCAAATACCTTATCAATGAGAGTTACTGCAGTATTTGGCGTTACAAGGTGTTCAGGCACATACCGATTACATGACTTACCCACCCACCAAACAATCCATTTAACTTATTATAAACATAATTACTATTAAGTCTCATTAGCGCAGGTATGTGTTCTTGGCTTCTCGTCATTGGCAGATAATAAACTCCCGACTCATTCTTTGAACCAATTAAAAATACGTCTTTGTTAAAGACAGACGTCAAACAGTGTGTGTGTTCTCCGTCTTCTCTTTAAATTACCTTCATCTCTTTTCTCTCCATCACGCAGACATCAAAGTGTCGGCCTACCTGAACCTGGCAGCCGACTTCACACACAACTTCACAGACGGCCTGGCCATCGGAGCCTCATTCCTGGTGAGTCCAGCAGTGGGCGCTGTCACCACTCTCACCATCCTGCTGCACGAGGTCCCACATGAGATCGGGGACTTCGCCATCCTCGTCCAGTCTGGCTGCACCAAAAAAAAGGTATTAATAAAACTGTGTCACGGCCTCCTTATGAATTCAAATCTGTTGAATGTGTTGCCATCATCGTCCTCTCGCTCTTTCCCATCAGGCCATGTGTCTACAGCTGTTGACGGCCTTGGGAGCCTTGGCTGGCACAGCTTGCTCCCTATTGGCCGAAGGCGTGGGCGCCGCGGCGACCGCCTGGATCCTGCCATTCACGGCCGGAGGGTTTGTTTACATCGCCACGGTGACGGTGCTCCCGGAGCTGCTGGCGGGCCGCTCCAGTTTCGGCCAATCCCTGTTGGAGATTCTGGCGCTGCTGTTCGGCGTGGGCATGATGGTCCTGATCGCAGAGTACGAGTGAGACGCAGCAGAGACGACTTCTCGCCGAGTGAGACAGGAAGTGACGGACCAGAGGGACGGACAGGGCAAAGGTCAAAGAGGTGGAAAAGGCGCTTTTAAGTAGGATTCAGGTGGATTATTTTTGTAAGGGTGTTTTTTCTTGTGTTCGATTTAGGACCAAACGCCCCCCCCCCCCCGTTGAGGGCATATGGGTGAATTTTGTTGTCCTGTGTTAGTTTGTTTTTTAGCAGTTCACGGTCACATCCCTGTTTTTTTTTTTACTGTTTTTTTTTTGAGAGGAAAAGAATTTGTGTCGTGAAAACAGATCCGCTGTGGAGACTGAGACTGAGTGACTGGTGGAAACGCTTGTGTTGCTCGCTGGGGGCCTTCATCAGGACAGGAGGCGGAGTCTGTCCGTCCATCGGCCCCCAAAATCCACTCGACACTTTGGCGACATGGATCATCGACCGTGTGACTGCGGCTTTAATTCCCTCCAACAGTGGCTTAACGTCAAATCATTTCACAGCCAAAACAATGAAAATATATCTGTCATTTAACAAGCGGCTGCTCCTTCAATCCACTTTTCAGAGTTGGTTCGATGAAACAAGAGAAAGCTCAGTTATACATGTTGATATATGAATGTTGATATTTTTCCATTCCACAAAATACAAATAAATGTGGCTTCTACCGATGTGCTCATAATGTCGACATATTGACTCGTAAATCATTTAGATTTTAATTTTGCTTTAACTTTAAACATTCCTAATTCTATTTTCTTCTAAATGACACAAACTCCCAATAAAGCTTTAAAATCTTCTCAGTGATTATTACTTTGTCTGATTATTTTCCACAACCTGTGAATATGTCGTGTGATTGAGATGAAGCAGCTTCATGAAAGTGATTCTTCCTCTTCTCACCGACTCCCCCACACGACTGAGCAGTTCCAGTGAAGGATTAGTGAGTGATGCATTAACACATTAAGATTAAGATACATTTATTTGTCCCTGAGCTGCATCATGTCGACAGGTATCACACCCACATGTTGACCTGACCCAAAGTAATCCTGCTGCCCTGGTTTCCTCTTCCACAGCAAAGTCCTGCCGCAAAGTTTCACCTGCGATCGAGAGGTTTATTAAGTTTGACATGAATGAATCTGTGTTTAATGGTTTAAAGAGTCCCAGCTTTGTTAGATCGCGCTTCCAAAAACTACACGTGAATGCAGTGGTGTATAAAGTACTTGAAAGCCATACTTGAGTAAAAGTACAGATATCTGACCTGAAAGTGACTTCGGTAAAAGTAAAAGTCACCTGTCTTGACATGAGTAAAAGTCTTAAAGTAGCTCATATTAAAAGTACTTAAGTATCAAAGTATCTGGTGTTGAAATGTACTTAAGTATCAAAAGTACAAGTACCAAAATTAAAAATGCAAAGTGCTTTTTATAGTAGGCCTATACAGACACAAAACAAACCACAATGTTTCTCCTCAAGATGTATCTCAACTGACTGAAAAATTATAACAACAATATGAATATAATGTATATAATGTATAATTTTAAAAATTTTGAACCCTAGATGAGAGAGGGAGAGAGAGAGAGCTGCGCCAACCTCCGCTGCTCAAGTAACGAGCCAGTTTGAGAATGTAAGAAGTAGAAAGTACACATATTTGTGCTCAAATGTAACGAGTAAAAGTAAAAAGTCGTCAGGAAAATAAATACTCAAGTAAAGTACTGATATGTGAAAAATCTACTTAAGTACAGTAACAAAGTATTTCTACGCCGTAGAAATACTGTATTTCTACTTCGTTTCTTCCCACCACTGCGTGAATGATGCTGCTGCAGAATCTCTCCAGATGCACCTGCGAAGCTTCAGATCTCTTTCAACACAGAGAAGACCCTGAAGGTTTCTGCACTTTAAAGCAAAATGTTAATGAGCACAGACGCTGAAATGAGCTGTGTTTCAATTCAGGCGCTGCGTCCTTCAGAGACTTTAGTGGACACAGCCCACGATGGGTGTTTGGTCTTGGCTTCAGCGGCTTGTCCTGCCCCTACTGGCCAGCAAGCGAACTGCAGCTAAACCGTTTATTGCCCCTGTGCTTTCTAACGAGGGAGGGACACGGACCAAACTATAGAGCCAAAGTCTAAACTCCTTTAAAAGGTGCCTTCTGTCATTTTAGGTCGGTCTTACCACACTGATGTTTGTGCTCATGTTTCTGATCAGAGACTGAATCCAAATCATGTCAAAACCACAACATGGCGGCGCTCTCATCCGGGATATTTAGGCTTCACTTTTGTACAACAGCAGGAAGTGGAGAACCATCATCCATCTTAATTTGCACATGATGGAGAAAATCCAGTTGAGAAGACGCCTGGTAAAGCTCATATTGGGGTTCAAGTCATTTTCTCCTCTGATCGGACCTGTACGATTCTATCAGACCTTAGTCGTCATACGTGGTTGAGGTTATGGAAAAGTCAAGTCAAAGATTGTGGTTGAGGTCAAATGAGTATTTCCAGAGACGTCAGTGGACGGGAAGAGACAAAAAGAAGAGGCCGTAAGAAGGCGTCTATTTGAATGCGACATAATAAGTAGGTTGGACAAAGGACACACGGGTTCAATCGTCATTGTCTCTGCTCGTCGTCAAAGGGAATCCTCAGAAGGATCCACAGATTGATGACTAAAGTTTTTTGAAAAACAATGAATTGAATTCCACAGAAATTAAACTTTGACTCATGTGTCCTTTCTACTTCCTGAAAACCAGATATAGAAATTATATTTAGTGACATCCTGATAATTATCCTCATGATTAATGTGAGAAGCATTGCACCGCAGATTTTGAATTGCTGCGTTGTCAACTCTGGAGCCAAAAGTAGAATTAGTATCATCACTGTGTACATCAAATACCTCAAATACATCAAATACCTCAGTTTGACTGGAGGCTATGAACGTGAGTTAAAGACTCTCCTATAGATATATCATGAGACCATATTTCTGTCCCTCTGTTCCTCGATGGTACAGAGAATATTTACCATTTAATGTTATTTAATTTAGAATAAATAATACATATCCGTCATCTGAAAGTTACAGGACAGAAAACTGAGCTGAACAGAACAGAGATGAAACAGGAGCGAGTCCAGTTTCTCTTCGTTCCTTCTCTCTCTCAATGAACTGAGGAATCCTCTCTTCATTTCCACTCGTCCTTTAACGCACAGAAATCTGAACGTGTGGTCTGAGTCATCTGATGAAGGTGCAGTGACGTGGGAGAGGCCGGGACAAACCTCAGTCCTCCGCTGCCTCACACGTCCAATTAAACACGTTTAGATCATGTGTCGTACTCACTGGCACTTTTATGTATGAGCGTAACTCCAGGTTCTGATCTCCTTGATGTTTCTTTTAAATCCTAATAAGGAATCAACTTCTCATCAGCTCTAGGATGTTTTATTGTGACCAGCTGCAGATACAAAAGAACAGACCAGAACATTATGTATGAATCACAGGATGAAGTACAGGTCCCTCTGCAATCTTAATGATGGCCTCTGTGTAAATTTAAGTGTGTGGTTTGCATTCGTACTGAACATGTAAATCACGTCTGTCTTGACCAAAGAAGAACGCAGGCAGGGCTGAACATTCTTCCCCTGCGGTAAGTTGTTTTGGCAGAACACGGAACAATGCACCTCCGGACACTCGTAAAAAAAACACCTAGAATGTGGGTTAAACCTTCCTCTTCCAGTAAGAAGACGAATGAAGGAAATAAACATGACTGATTTATCTCCATGGGTTAAGTGCAGGGGAACAGTGCAGAGAAAAAATGAGGTTGAGTGTAAATTCCTTCTCAAATACAGGTGTGCACCGAGAGAAATGTTTTTCCTTATTGTTTCTCGTAACCCAGAGCGAAGCTGTAGCTGTGTCTGCAAGTGGATGAGGTTTATAAATAGATTAGATTAGATTTCTTTAGATTAGATTAGATTTCTTTATTTATCCACACAACGGGGAAATTCACTTGTTACAGCAAAAAAGAGAAAAACAGAATTTAAATAACAGTGCCGAAGCAACAATAAAAAAGAAAGATCAAAATATATACACTACTAAACTACACATAATGAGAGTAAAAATATACAGAAAACAAAAACAAAAAACAACCTGCAAAACAGACACTGTGCAAAAGCAGGTACTGGGGAGAAAGTGGAGTGATGTAAGTGTTATTGTAATGAAAACAAAAGTATTATAAGTAATATTGCAACAGTAGTGACCATGATACAGAAAAAATAATTAAAAAGTAAGTGACCATAATATAAATAATACTACAAGATAGTATAAAGGAAAATATAAATATTGCAATGTAACCATTATAAGTGACCATGATATAAATATAGATGTAAAGTGTTGAATATTATTGTGCATAGTAGTTTCCTGTTGTCAAGTGGTGCTGCTTATATTCTATTACCCTCAAATGAAGTTTGCTTAGGCAGATCAAAAACAGTCTAAGCACCAAAGAGGATAAAACTCAGTGTTTTCAGATTCTCTCATCACTGTTAAAAGTGTCTCTGCTGTAGAATCAGTGGATTTTAGTGGTGAAATAAGAATTCTTACTCTGCAGTGACATAAGATCAAAGGCAGACGGGTGGACACGCTGTTTGTTTTGTGACCCTGAGCTTCATTAGAATCATGTTTAAATTATCATAAAGACGACGCAAATGTCTCCTCACACAGGAGGAGAAGGTCAGCAGGGTCAAATAAACTTGCTTCATGTCACATCACTCTCGACAGGCAGTAATTAGCAGCGGTATCGGACATTTGATACGACCGCAGCTCACAGCTTCTCCCCTCGGTGTTGCCAGCTGTTTATTGAACTTTTCATTTCCGGCTGCAAAACAGGTGTTTTCCCACCGAGTCGCAGCAGGAAACCAACACTTACCTTTTCTTTGTCCAGTTATGCATTCAAGCTGATTCAAACTAACTAACCTGTCAAAGCATAAACAAATACAGTATATCAACAAGTGCAGGAGTTATCTGACCCCATGCATTGTTATTTAATAAATCGTGCATGTTCAGAGGCTGTCTCCAGATCAACAAGTAAAAACACTTCAGCTTGTATGTCCACATTTTTTCAAAGTGACAAGCAGAGTGAGGCGAAGCCAAACAGGGCGGGGAAATATATGAACCTGAAATAATGGACACACAATACGGTTATGTGAATCCAGGTATCATTTTTTTAATTGTTGGATTAGATTCACTTGAGGTTAAATTCAGATTCAGAGCCTGACATCCTCTCGGGTTTTTATGTTCCTTGATTGCTTTCTTCAAGATCCATGAATTATTCTCTTTCGGAAATAATGAGTCCTCCCCGATCCAAAACTCATCCTTCCACCGAGTTTCGTGGAAACTATTTTAATGGATTCAAAGTGGAGACAATTATATCGAACGTCATAATCAATCCAATTGTTCTGCCATGATAACCACACACACATTAAAACAATTAAATATGAGCTGTACAACATGTCCTTAATGCCTCTTGTCCTACTTCCTTCTTTTAAAATTACATAACAAAAATGTGGGGGGGAGGTAAAAATGAAAAGGGAATCAGTCAGACAAAAAGGAATAAATATGTTGTTAACCCTAACCCTAAGTTACATGAGAGGAAAAAATTGTGGCAATATATAATGTGAACAGCTCCCCCCTCCCACCTCAGACACATCTGCATCTCTGGGAATGTTGTCAACCTGTTTTTATGCAAAACCCGACCACGACTCCGACCCTGATCCCAGACCAGACCAGACCAGACAGCTTCTGTTGGAGTTTGTTTCCCAACACACAGAACATGCTCGTGTGAGAGTCGCTCAGGAGAAATTCTTCTTTGTTGGAATTATAGAGCAGAATTACTGAGGCTTCTTCTGCGGAAACAATCTGCTCTCGTGATTAACCTGCAGCACTTTGGGAGGAGCTGATTTCAGATGAGTCATCAAAGTGCTTTATATACGGGCACTCAATCAGAAATAAATCATTTGTTTTCTTCATCATGGAGGAAGACAAAGACCAGCAGAAGTAAGTCCGCACTTTACATATGATGTATTTATAATAACCTTAAGTCAACTTTCAGCCATTCATATTTATTTTCAAGGATAACGAATGTGAGAATAGTGAAATATTAGTGAGACTTTTAGATTTTAACTTGTTTTGTTATATTTTGGAATCGAACACAAGTTCTGTTCTTGTTTAAGCAGAAAATATATAATGTATGTTTCAAAATGTTTTTCTAATCAGATGTAACCACTAATACATTCGTTATCATTCAATTATGAAAAAATGTCCCCATTATTGCAACTTGTCGATTCATTTAAATATATTGTATCATATTGTCAGGTACCAGCATTCATGTAACGATACATTAATAAACACAGTACCTTATCTTTTAATGTTTTTTATTCTTAACTATACTTCTTTTACTATTTGTGTGTATTTATCACAATTTCCTTGATCAGCTTTTTTGACTCTGAACTCTTTGCCGTGTCCTCAGCCGGTCGTGGGACACCTGCCGGGAGGTCCTCCCCATCGAGGACGAACAGACGCCGTGGAAACTTATCAAAATACTCAGGGTCATCGTTCTTTGGGCCGTCGCTCTGATCGTGTTCGGCTTGGCCCTCTGCAGCAAGGTCTGTTGTTTTCTTAAATGTTTTAAAGTTAGATAAATGATATATATGAGCACAGCTACACACTGAAGAATTATGATTAAATATGTTCCTAAATGAAGAGGAAGTGGGTCACAGGATTTCTGATTCAATTCTTATTTTAGAAGTGTTTTTGTACATTACGGTTAAATTAAATGTTGGTGTAATGAGACGACCCAGTGAATGTCTGTGGAGCAGCTGCTGATTTCACATTGACTCAATCTTCTCCTCTGATCCACAGACGTCTTTCCTCCTCCTCATCACTTTGGCAAATGAAGGCACAAAAGTTCTGCCACTGGAGCAGAAACCCGTCGCCCTGCTGTGTATCGGCTGCTCTCTCATCACCTCCAGTGTCCTTCTACTTCTCAAAAGCCTGTGGAAGGTCTGCTACAGCTCCTCAAAGCTGCCAGGAAAGAAAACTATTGCTTTGGTAAGACGAGAGTCAACCTCTGAGAACATCATCCCTGACTCTAACAGACCCCGGCTGGTGTGAGTGTTGTTGAATTTCATCAATTCTCTTCTTCAGGTTCTGTTCTTCGAGTTCCTCGTGGCAGCGGGGGCAGCGATCCTCACCATCGTAGCGATGCCACACCTGGACATCGTGACCAACGTGACGATACTGAACGGTGTAGCCGTCCTCTCTACGCTGCTGCAGCTGACCGCTCAGTGCAAAGCCAAGGAGAAGAACCACTACGTGCTGCCCTCCATCACCGCCTTCCTCCTCATCCTGCTGGGTTACATCCTCTTCATTGTCCTGTACATCATAAAGGATCCTACTGACATGAAGATGCTCACCTGGGTGGGTCTGGCTGTGGGTGCGTCCTTCTTGGTGTCCTTCAACTGGTGGGAGAACTACTTCCAAGTGATCAGCAAGGACAGCAGCTCCGTCTTCCTCAAGGATATTTGTAAAGAGGCAACAAGGTGTCAGCACATCCTGAACATCCTCTCCAGCGGGCTCAGGATCGCGGTGACCGCCTGTGTGCTCGGAGCCTACGTCCATCTGGCCAAAATGGACTGGGACATCGTGAGGTCCATCCCGAGCCGCGAGACCAGGATCATAGGCATCATCATCGGCGTCCAGCTGATCTCCTCAGCGCTCTGCCACTGGTTCGCGGTCGCCGGCTGCAAGATGCACGCCCTGCGCCGGTGCTTCATCCTGCCTTTGTACCTGGCCTCTCTGGCTGTCATGGCCCTGCTCGTCATCCCCGTCATCGTTTACTATCAGCAGTTCCGAGTCAGTCACAATGGAACCGCAAGCGTCAACTTCACCAGCTACTGCGACCTGGTTGTGAATGGAACCAACGGCAGCCTGGATGGCAGCGTGTTCCCCCGGCTGGTTTTAGATGTTACACACACTCTGTGCTTCCTGGACATGTCCAACATGACCGACATTGGCTTACTGACAGGTAATGAACCAGAGCTTTGTCTAAAGTTCAGTGCAATGTATTTTCACAACCATACAGTACCTACCCAAGAAGTTCCTATAGAGGGACACATAGTTTTGTCTGCATGTCGGAGTAAATGTGCAGCTCCTCTGGGCACCACACCCTGTTCCACATACCCCAGAGCAACAGTGCTTTGCTGTGTGCAGGAGCCACGAATCCACACACAGCAACCCGCCCTCAAAAAACCTCACATCCTGATGAAGCTGATTTATTTTCAGAATTTTGATCGTCCATCTATGAATCTTCCCTCAGGTTCAGCCGTGGCCTGGTGGCTCGGGCTTGTGTTGGCCACCGTCCACCTGTGGTACCTCAATGTGAATCGTATCCAGAGAACCCAGGACATGTTCGTGCGGAGGCTTTACGAAGGAGCGTTCATCGAGCAGTCGCTGCTCCTCAACACCCGCTACGACATCCAGTCCAAGAACAGGAAGAAGAAGTGAGTGTTCGGGGTGCAGGCGAGGGAACAGTCTCCCATCTCCTTCCATTACTACGTCAATTTGTTCGATGTCACTCATTTTCAAATATGCAAATCCTATCATGTGCAGTTTTAAGGGCATGGAACCAGTGATGCTGTATCTGTGTGCGACCATGTGGCACGAGACCTACGATGAGATGATGAACATCATTATATCGATATTCAGGTGAGTTAACTGGAAATCATCCAGGCCCAACAGTCTCCTCATGAAACCACATTTACATTCAGTAGATCCGTAATTTTATCTGCACCAAATTGCACAAACTCATAAATATCACTTGTATATGATCCATGAAGTTTTCTCCGGGTAAGACAAGGAAAATGTTGAAAAATGCAATGTTAAGTAAAGTGACAAAAAAAACTCCTTGAACCACCACCTGATCCGGATCTGGACCAAAATGGAATGAGTTCCTTCCTGATCCATGGCACCTTCCATAACACAGGAGACTCTTCACAAACAAAACAACATGCAAAGCTCACAGCTCCTCTGCTTGTTTCTCTGATCCCTGCAGAATGGACAGGTACAGACCAAGGACACAGCCCAAGTTCGACGATTTCTCCTTCGAAGCCCACATATACTTCGATGATGCGTTCGAGGGGAGTCAAGTGCATCGACTCAACGAATACGCAAAGAACCTCGTGGTAATCTTGAAAGAAGTTTACGGGTAAGAGCCGGTCAACGGTAGGTTTGAGTGTTAATCCCGTGATGTTTGGCAGACCACCAGAAAAACGAAATGTTCCTCTCGTTCTCCGTCCTCAGCATCTTTTCAAACGCTGATGATAAGTTCTTTGTGAAGCGGCATTACTTCCCCGACCAGAAGCTCATACAGACGCCGTACGGAGGTCGTCTGGTCATCACCATGCCTCAAGGGAACCACATCTACGTTCACTTCAAGGACAAAGACCTCATCCGCCACAGGAAGAGATGGTCTCAGGTAGGAGAATAACAAACTAGAGGTAGTATTCCACACATTGCATATTTAAAAATTCAGTATTTGAGAATATGACATTTTTATTTCTGGCTTTCTAGGTTATGTACCTTTACTATCTCCTGGGCTGGAAACTCTTGTCTAAGTATCACGGCCGCTATCAGAAGGGATGTGAAGAGAAGGAGCTGAGAGCAGAGCTCCAGGTCAGACTCCAGGGAAACCTGCTCACTTTTGTTGATCTTGAACATTCATGCAGATCATTTCTAATTAAAACATGAAAGATTTTACTCTTACAGTTTAAACCAAGTGAACTGTTTGTGTTGCTGCAGAAAGAGAAGCACAACACCTACATCCTGGCTCTGGATGGAGACACAGACTTCCAGCCGGCCGCTGTGGTGCTGCTCATCGATCGGTTGAAGATGTACCCGCGGGTCGGAGCAGCTTGTGGGAGGATTCACCCGACGGGATCAGGTCGGCATTCAGTGACGAAAAGAAAGATAACTTCAAACGGAGGAAATAGGAACGATTTGAGTCAGAGTTGACAGTATCTTCACTTCCTCTGCAGGTCCTGCTGTGTGGTTCCAGAAGTTTGAGTACTCGATCAGTCACTGGCTGCAGAAGACAGCGGAGCACACGATTGGCTGCGTGCTGTGCAGCCCCGGCTGCTTCAGCCTGTTCAGAGCAGAGGCCCTGATGGACGACAACGTGATGAAGAGATATTCCACCAAGGCCATGGAGGCCAGCCACTACATCCAGTACGACCAAGGTAACGGACGCTGCTGGATGGAACGTCCTGTCAGTCTGAGGTGTCCTCCGTCCTCCTCTCACTCTTCCCTGTCCTCTGCAGGTGAGGACCGCTGGCTCTGCACGCTGCTGCTGAAGCAGGGATGGAGGGTGGAGTACAACGCCGCCTCCGACGCCTACACCAACGCACCTGAAGACTTCAAAGAGTTATACAACCAGGTGAGAGCTGCAGGTCGTCAAACCCTGATCCCCAATGTGAGCCAACGGGAGACAATCATGCTAATGTTTATTTACCGATGGTAGCGACGGCGATGGGGACCATCCACCATGGCCAATGTGGTGGATCTGCTGGGCTCCACCACGACCATTTGCAGGAAGAACCCGTCCATCTCAAGACCCTTCATGTTCTACCAGCTCTTTAACATGGTCTCAGCCATTCTGGGACCTGCCACCATCTGCCTTTTAATTGCAGGTTGGTTTTCATTTATTGCAATATAAACCCTTTGCTCAATGGCCAGAGCTGCATGTAAGTTCAACCCTGCGTCTGTTCTCGTTCCTCTGTGTCATCCAGGAAGTCTGTCCTTCATCTTTGACATTCACAGCGCTGCCTCTCTGGTGATCGCTGTGATTCCTCCAGCCATCTACCTGGGGCTTTGCTTCAAGCTGAAGGCGGACACTCAGATCAAACTGGCAGCAGGTTTGAGCATCGTCTATGCTTTCCTCATGTTGGTGGTGACCATGTCCATCATCGGTAAGTTGTGTTAGAACCAGTCAAACTAATTACGTCACATCATGTGGAGCTTCTTGATTCTGATTGTGCTGCTTTTGCACCTTTTTCTTCTGTCAGGTGCAATGATCAAGGACAAAACCATCCTGACGCCGAGCAGCATCTTTGTCATCGCCATGGCCCTCATTTATATCATCACAGCCATATTGCATCCTCAGGAAGCCCACCTTGTGTTCTACGGCTTTCTCTACATCCTGTGCGTTCCCAGCGCGTACCTCCTGCTCACCATCTACAGCATGGTCAACATGAACAACGTGTCCTGGGGCACCAGGGAGACCAAGCCTGCCGGGGGGGCTGCCGCGCCTGCAGCGCCCAACCCGCAGCTGACACAGCAGAAAGGTGAACTTCATCAACAAGCCACTTACACTACAAATCAAGACCAATATTGTTGTTTTGATTGATTGAACTGAAGCTGTTTTTCCTCTCACAGCCAAAAGCGGTTTCTCCTCATGGTGGAAATGTTGTAAAAAGCCCAGCCAGCGGTCTCAGGACCCTCGGCTGACTGTGAGCCAGGAGAGCATGGTCCCAGATCCCGAGCAGGCCGAGCCTCTGCCCCAGAACACCATCGTGGAAGACAACAGGATCCCCGAGGGAGAGCAGGGGTACGTTCTGAGGGTCCGACGTTGATTGACATGAAAGTCTTTTAAAGCGTGAAGTGATACTAACACTTTTTCTGTTTGCGTTTCAGTCTGACAACACCTGCTTTCGACTGTCAGAGCCAAAGTAAGTTCTCATGGAAAAATCCCTGGAAGCTTATTTTTGTGTAAAATACTTTGACACATTTGCAGATGTGACGTTAACTCACACTTGTCTGGCTCTGGTCTCCAGGTTGGATCACGGAACTCCAGGAGTTGTCCACGGACATGCAGCTGGTGGAGGACACACTGGACGAGGTGCATATGTCTCTTTTGATTGATCGGTTTCATTGAATATCACATTTGAACCTGCCTTGTCCAGGAGAGAGTGATGCTGAAGGAGTTTGAGTGAATGTGTGAATATATCGGGAGACAAACTAAAAGACAGGTTTTCTGTGTCTTGCTGCAGGACGAGCTGGGCTTCTGGGTGGACCTGCAGGAGAAGTATCTGAAACCTCTGCCCGACGACAAAGAGAAACAGAAGAAGATGGCCAATGACCTGCTGGAGCTCAGGAACAAGGTCAGGGCCAAGACGTTAGGTGCAGTTCCCGCCTGAGACCAGAGTGCAGTCGTCCTGATACTCATCTCTTCTTTCTCATCACACACAGATCAACTTCGCCTTCTTCATGATGAATGCTATGTGGTTGGTGGCGACCTTCACCCTGCAGATCTTCAACGGCGTCTTCGCCATCAGGCTCCCAAAAGTCACGCTCGACCTGGTAGACACCGGAGAAGACGCACAAATCGACCCCATCGCCTTCATGTTCATTCTGGGATTCGCCTTGTCGGTCATCATTCAGTTCTTTGCCATGATTTTCCAGAGGTGACCACTTGTTTTGTTTTCTCCACCTTGTGATGCTCGTGATGTTCCCACTTCCAAACTGAAATAATAATAATCTGTTTCTTTTTTGTGTTTATCCAGATTTAACACCCTGATCCACTTTGTTTCCTTCCTGGACACCGAGCCCAAAGAACAGAAACCCAAAAAAATTAAATACAAGAAAGGCAAAAAGGTATTTACAACCACTACTAATACTAATCTACACGAGTGCATTGAATCTAGTCGAGTTAAAAACGTCATGGGAGCTCAGGTCATGAGAGGTTTTCCCAAACAACTGTTATAACACTTTTATTTACTAAGGTTCACAAAACAGTGAACCAGTGTAAGTCACTTTGCATTCAGGATCATCATGTGTCCTCAACCAATTGTCATTCTTGAAATAATTAAAACTTGCTCAGAGAACAATGTGTTGGATTTACCTAATTATCGGGGCTGGTGCATCTAATTGGAAGGCAAACACTTTAATTGCTCTAAGTGGTGGAAACATGAAGTTCTGTTGTATTGACATGAACCGCACCCTGCTGAGCACTCAGCTGCCAGCAGGTCGCTGCTGTTTCTACTTTACACACTAATGTTCATGCATTCTCCTCCCAGGGCGCCAAGGGCGACGCCAACTCCGTCATCGACTCCGTCATCGACTCCGCCATCGACTCCGGCTCCGCCATCAGCTCCGGCTCCACCCTCGGCTCCGCCACCATCTACGACTCCGGCTCCGCCTACGACTCCCAGGACGACTCCGACTTTGGGGAATATGACTTTGACTCGAGGTTTTACGGTAGCTCTCCGGATGAAGGGACTGGGGTGTGAACACAGACTCTCAGCACGAGCAAAACCTTTTTAGAACTTGGAAATTCCTGCTGTTGATAAGATTTTGAAAATGTGTTTACCTATACGTGTTTTATTTATGTGAAGTTGTCATTTATTCGAGTGTATTTCTTTATAGAGATTTGTTGAACCTTTGCACGAAAAGAGAAAACAACTCGGGGGGCAAATAAAAAAACAACACAACCTGTTGTTATGAAGGATCTGTTCTGTTACACAGTAAATCTTTGCTGCTTCTATTTGTAATGTGAAGGTGAATGAAGGAGATTTTATGTTTGTGGCTTCGTCTAATCTTATATTTATTGATAATCACTCTAATTGAAACTGTGTTGGTACCTTTATTGTCTAAAGACTTATTAGTGCAGTCTTCTTCTCTACTTCTGTCTGTGTAGAATAAACATGTGAGCTTAAAGTGTTTGCTGACTTCAAAAGAGAAATCTCTTCTTTTTAAATAAAAGCTGCTCTAGTGCAACACAAAAACTGTGAAGAGCAAATATAGCAGTTATATATTAGGATCTTTTTTGATATTTATTTTTGAACTAATGAGAAAGAAGAGTCTAACAAACCAAAGGATTTTGTTTCTTGTTTGCAGTTTTGCATTTGATATGACAATGTGATTCATCTAATACTGTTTATGTTCCTGTCTGTTTGTAAAAAAGCACTTTGTTATGAATACTATGTTGAATAACCTTTCAATAAAAATTTTGGGCGATAACTCACTCATTTTGTGGAAGTTAATCTGACTAACTTTACTATCGACTACAGGTCAGAGGTCGTGTTTTTTCTTACTGAAGTTAAAAGACAAAGGAGAGTGACACAGAGCATCTCTCTCCACCAAGGCCCAGCAGGCGATTTAACCTCTGCACTTAATCCGTCATATTTATTTGAATATAGCTTCAAAACTTTTGAAGACCCATAAAAACAGTTTTTGACTGTGATTAAAGTAGAAACACAGAGAGACTTTCCTCTGTGTTACTTCACACACACGTTTAAGGTCTGAAAATGTGAGACACCTCAACTCACTCATATTACATCGACTGTGACCCAGACCACGTAATGTAGTTCCAGAAGCAAATGAAGATGCAGAATATAATATGTACATTATTACCATGAATGATTATTATTAACCAAATTATGTGAAATAATGTCGTCTACAGATGTACAAACAATCAAACAAACTATCGGCCAGAGGTGGAAAAATAACTTCCTGTGGAAACGTGACTCTATGAACCTCCTGCATCCGAATTAGGAAAAATATCTCAATGTAATTGGTTCTGTGGCTTCCAAACGACAATGAATGTATATTTCTCAGCGACATGTTGTCCAAGCTCTAAACTGAATGAAACAGTGAAGGTCGGACTCTTCTCTGATCTGCTCAGAGGTGAAACCCTCTCATCCTGCTCTCATGCTAATGACTTAATACGACCACGCCTGGAAATAGGGCGTGTAGTCGTAATTAAGCAGAACAAGAACAAACGTCATTAAAAAGTATTTTTATTCTTAGGGAAAGAACACACACTTGTGTGATCCACTGTTGACATATTAAAGTGACTGGTGCTAATTAAAAACAAGGGTTAGGGTGAGGTTGTGTTATAAAATGTATGATCAAATTAAACAAAAACAAAAATAACTTTCTTTTAAAATGTTTACATTTAAAAACAGACTCTCAGTCCCTTTAAGTTGACCTTGGATTCTGCATTTCCCACAATGCAACACAACATTGTCTTTCATTTGACGTCAAATTGTCAAACCGTGCACCTTCCGTTAGCAACACTACACAACTTCTCTACATTAAACCAGCAGCTCGATGAAAATCAGCTCCAGTTGAAGAGTGAAGCTGAACTGAATCCATCTCTATCTACATCTGTTCTATATATATCTCCTGAATCCAGAAATCTGTGGCAGCGACGGCTGGAGCTCAGCTGTTGAACCTTGGTGGAGGTTTGAGTTTCTAGTTTTCTATGCGTTAAAGTAAACAACATTAAAAAGTGGAGTTGCCTTCAGGTCACAGTCAGGACGAAGGAAACGGAACAGAATCTGTTACGTGTCAGTTTCATGACGTCCTCAGATTCAAGTGAACAGAAGCAAAATCCGTCTGTGACGATTTATCAGTTTTGAACGAGGCTGTGTTGTTGTCTCTTAGTTTGGTGGGGGGTGCAGAGGTAACACAATCTGAATTATCAACCTACAACACTATGAATGAGTGAATGTTAATATGTTTGTTTCATGTTTGCCCATATGACCTCTCTTTTATAAGGTGATACTCTTTTAGGAATGTATTAATCATCCTGTTTGCATTACACTGTTGCATACCCGTTAATTACCATTATTATCTTCATTACTAATGGTTTCTGCACTAACATCAACGGCTGCGTAGTTTGAAGAGGCATCCACGCAGCTCCATTGTATGAGGGATTAGTGGAAGACAAAACACAACAGGCTCTTAATGACTGGGTGGGCCCCAGCAAGTCATCATCCTCTATAGGAACCGGAAACCATTAAGACATTAGGGCCCTGCCTGTGAATCTGACAGGATTCTAAGGACAAACATTTATTCCAGTTTAATCATCTGTTTGTTCGCAGCCGGAGTTTGTGCAGGAGCGAGTCGTCCTCGTTCATTTTTAATTGTTTTATGAGGCAAATAAGGTCAAGTATGCGTATGGACGTAAAGAACATGTGTGTGTGTGTGTGTGTGTGTATGAGGGGTTCCAGGTATGACTGATGTTGTGGGGACTTACAGCTGCTCACACAGTGAAAGGTAATGTCCACGCTGACCCACACTTTGATGTCCCCTCGCCACAGGAAGTACAAGTTCTATTCCTCGCTCACGCAGATCCAACATGAACGGACCTGTGACCGTTAGTCCCACAACATCAGCAGATTCTAAGTGAAGTCGTGTTTAAGATTAGATTTAGGTTTAGTATAAGGTTTAGGTTAGGGGGTTTTAAGTTAGTTCTAGGTTTATGTTTTTGATAGGTATAAGGTTAGGCTCAGGTTTAGGTTCAGTGAGGTTAAGGTTAAGGTTAAGGTTAAAGTAAAGGTTAAGGTTAAGGTTAAGGTTAAGGTTAAGGTTAAGGTTAAGGTAAAGGTTAAGGTTAAGGTTAAGGTTAAAGTAAAGGTTAAGGTTAAGGTTAAGGTTAAGGTTAAGGTTAAGGTTAAGGTCAGGTTAGAGAAGTCTCCAAGAATTCAGCGTAAGTCGATGTAGTGTCCTTATGGAGTAATGGAGACACAACTGTGTGTGTCTGTGTGTGTGTGTGTAAATGAATTCACCAACACCATTAAAGGAAAAACTGTACAAATGATATGATTGATTGAAAACAAAAATGCAACTGGTTTAAAGTACAATTCGGAGGAAAGTCACATAGAAACTTCTATTTTCTTTTCCTGTTGAAATGAAATCATCACATTTTCACTCTGAGCTCCTCTGACTTAAGTTTTGAAATGTTTCAGAAAGTGAAACTTCTAATTCGATGGTTTCACAACCTCTTAAGTCATCCAGTTACTAGTGAGACGATCACATCCTCTTTTCACTGTTTGTCTTTTCTTTCTGTTAGTATCTGTCACACCAGCGTCATTGTGTTGTGTCCTGCTGATGTGTGAGTCGCCTGCAGAGCACACGTGTGTTTTATGAGCCGGTCTATAAGAACGCTCCTGATGCAGAAAATGAGAATATTCATGGACTGTTGAGTTTCACCTTGTCTGAGCGTCTGTCTGCATTCAGCGCCAGGAATAAAGTTATCACTGTGTTTCCTCAGAAGTGTCTCACTTCCCTGCGTCTCCAGACTTGGTTCCACTTTTCATCCAACACTTTAATCACATGAATCAAACATGTGCAGGAAAATCTGATTGAATGTGTCTGTGGCGTCACTGTGAGGATCAGCTGTCTGAAGCCAAGCAGGAAGTACAAACACTTCTGTAAAGTTACGTTCAGGTATCTGTACTTTACTTGATTATTTATTCATGATTTTCGACTTGCAACATTTTAACACAAATATCTGAGTGTTATTTTTGCTCCATCACAACTTGTGTTCGAATACAGAAGTTTTATTATCACAAAAACGATCTATACATAACACTTCAAACTTCAATGATTAACACCTCCACCAAACAGAATATGTTTTCATCCCCCTCTCATTATTCATAAGCTGGATTACACAATAACTTGGAAGGTGTGAGTAAACCTTACATATGTTCTAAACGAATCTTAAATGACAAAAAGATATGTACATTACTTTTACATTACATTTAATTTAGTTGACGCTTTTATCCAAAGCCACTGACAATAAGTGCATCAACCCCGAGGGAACAAACCCAGAACAACAAGAGTCAAGAAAGTACAATTTCTTCAAAAATAAAGCAAAACTACAAAGTGCTATAACTAAGTGCCATTTAAGTGCTACTAAATTGTAAGTTTCTTAAAATACATCTCTTGAATAATATACTGCAAACACTAGACATCCTTTCTTTTTCTCTTACTGTAGCAGACGGATATTAATGAGTGTGTGTAAATTGGTGCAGATCCAAATAAAGATTGGTGGGGGTTAGGGTTAGCACCTCTAGTGGACATTTCCGGGACTGTTGCCAGGACATCGTGTCAGATGGAGATGGAGAGGAACTGATTCCAAAAGTTCGATTCCCCCTTCATTGATATTTCCTTCAGTTTCACTCTGACATACATTTACTGTCCAACTCCCCCCCCCCCTTCACAGTGATTAAACCACGTCACGTGTTTGGTCGTTGAATCTGATCGATTTTAACTGCCTGACTCCTTCTTGTCGCCACGGCAGCGGTTTGTCCACTGTCGTCCAGCTCGTGGGACTGGGTCGTCTGTCCGTCCACGTCCTCTGCCAGAGCCTTCCTGAACACCCCCGACAGACTCTGCCTGAAGCGGCCCCTCCTGTTCAGCCCCATGCAGAAGTACAGCAGCGGGTTGATGCAGCTGTTGAAGTAGGCCATGCTCTTTGCCAGAGGATGCCATATCTTCACCACCTTGTTGTCACTGTCCACCATCTTCACCAGCTGGAGGCAGTGGTACGGAGCCCAGCACAGGAAGAACGCAATCACTAAGGACGCTAATATACGCAGAGGACGCTTTTTCCCAGACAGACGAGTGCGGCGGATGCCGAGGCCGGTGAGGAAGTAGCACAGGACGATGACCAGGAAGGGCAGCACGAAGCCACAGATGAAGCGGATGGAGTAAAGAGCAACTTTGGTGCTTTCGTCGCCCTGTGACTCCTTCACCTCAAAAGAACACTTGGTCAGGTTGTTCTTGCCCAGGTAGACCCGTCGGTAGACGAAGTACGGAGCGCTGAGGACGATGGACGCCGCCCAGACGCAGGCCGCCACCACCCGCGCCGCACACAGGGTGCGCCGTCGCTTGGTGAAGACCGGCAGCCAGACGCAGAGCGCCCGGTCCAGACTGATCACCGCCAGCAGGAAGACGGAGCAGAACATGTTGGCGTATTTGAAGAAGCCGTTGAACTTGCAGAGGAAGTCGCCAAAGAGCCATTTGCCGAAGAATAACTTCTTGACGAGGGAGAAGGAGCGAGTGACGCAGAAGATCAGGTCGGCTATCGCCAGATTCACCAGCCACACGTTCATGGCGTTCGGCTGAGAAGGAAGAAAAAAAATATCAGGTTTCTCAACTGAGCCATGAAGATCAAGTTTCTGCGTTTGATTGAACTCAACTGAAACAACTGATATTCAGAGTCTCGTGAGAAAACTCCCTCCAACAGTTTGACCTAATTCTAGTTCTGAGAAACCGTAACAACACGTTTCCTGCAGACAACTCTGCAGGCGTGAAGCCCTGTGGTGCAGGAGGTCAAAGTATTAATACCTCAAAATAAAGTAAAGGTGCAGCATCTGACTTCAGGAAATGAACAAAAAAGTTTGACAGTATTTATAGCAGAAGAACCCAATGCAGAGAGGCTTGTGAGTGTAAGTTCATCTACAGTACAACACGTATAAAAATACACTCATGGCTCATAGCCTCAACACGTTATATCCACCTTGAGCTTGAAACCAGCCACCCAGACTTTTACATTACATTTAATTTAGCTGACGCTTTTATCCAAAGCCACTTACAATAAGTGCATCAACCCCGAGGGAACAAACCCAGAACAACAAGAATCAAGAAAGTACAATTTCTTCAAAAATAAAGCAAAGTTCAAGTTTCTGCGTTTGATTGACCTCGACTGAGTCAACTGATATTTAGAGTCTTGTGGGAAAACTCCTTCCAACAGTTTGATGCAATTCTAGTTGTGAGAAACCGCAACAACACGTATGCAGACAACTCTGCAGTCGTGAAGCCCTGTGGAGCAGGAGGTCAAAGTATTAATACCTCAAAATAAAGTAAAGGTGCAGCATCTGACTTCAGGAAATGAACATAAACGTTTGACAGTATTTATAGCAGAAGAACCCAAAGCAGAGAGGCTTGTGACTGTAAGTTCATCTACAGTATAACACGTATAAAAATACACTCATGGCTCATGGCCTCAACACGTTATATATCCACCTTGAGCTTGAATCCAGCCACCCAGATCACCACGGAGTTCCCGGTGATGCCGAGCACCACAGTCAGTGTGTAGAGGACGATGGTGACGGTGTCCATGATGGCGTCGATGTCCACCGCTGTCCTGTGGTCGTCCTCAGAGGACTTGAGGATGTGCAGCGGCACGGAGGCGTTAGGAGACATCGGGAGGCTGCAGACACAGAATCAAACTTCCATCATATTTAAATACAGAAATGAATTCCAGTCATCAGGTCCATGCTGGTCCTACTTGAAAAAACTGCAAAACATGGAGACATTACTGAGTATGTCTAAAAGAAAAGATATATTTATTTCATACCGCGATTGAAAGAGCGTTGACATACTTAAGAGCTTTAAACATATCTAAGACTTAGCACATCATATTTAAATGTATTAAATATATTTATAGTTTTCCTTTTTCTTCTTCTTTCTTATATTTTTCAGTTGCAACAACTCCTGAAAACTTCATCTGATTTCTAAATTCACGAGAGGTAAATTACGTCCATTTTATTAGACACACAAATCTGACCCTAAATAAGGACAAAACAGAACTGTGACATGACGCCGACACTTTTTATAAGCTGTCCGACAATATTGATAATTCTGCTGAACCGCATCTAACACAACACAACACACACACACAAACAAACGCACACACACAGAGTTTTATTTTAAGCCTATGCACACAAACCTTGACACATTCTCATACACATGACTCAGCTGGGTACATTTGACTTGTCCACAACACAAACACACTCACACACACACACACACACACAAACACACACACACACACACACACACACACACACACACACACACAAACACACACACACACACACACAAACACACACCAGGAAAATGGGAAACAGCTAAATTTCTTCCCGTCTGCGGTCAAAGGTGAAACCTGAGAACATTAAATTAAACCTCTGAAAGGAACAATGGTGAAAACAATATAGTATAAAACAAAATAGCCTCAAGAAGAAGAAGAAATTCTGAGTAAAGAGGCAGAGCTGAAATTTCATCCATCGATACTGACTCATGCCAGTGGAAGTAATTTCTTTGGTTTGTGCAGTTTACAGAAGGAAGGTCCTCGAAGGGGAAATGAAAATGACGACAGACAACAACACAGCTTTTTGCAAAATAAACAGTAAAAATAGAAATGGTTTAAATGATATTAAATAAATATTAAATAAATATTAAATATAATTCTCTTCAGGCACCAGACAGCAGTTTCACAGCTCAAAGAAAACATCACTTTTACAGGAGTTGAAGACGAGAACTTTCTTTGTGTTCTTCATATGTTTTATTTCGATGTAGGGTGCCCCCTTGGTCCCTTTTGCCCGTGGCCCCTAAAGTCCCTTGAAACGCCCCTGATCTTTGACAATACTCAGAACCAATGAAAAACAAAAACAAATCCACTTCAGTGAATCTTTCTGTTTGCTGCGATAGAAAAGATGAACCTGCTCTGGGTGAAACTCTCCTTTGAGCTGAAATGTGCAAGTTCACAACACAACCATCAAAATGAACCTGATTCAACAGATCGTTTGAACACAGAGCAAAATATTCAAAATATGAGTGTGTGCATTAATTAATATCTGTTTTAATGTCATCGCTAAAAAGCTCAACAGAGTATGTCCTGGTTACTTACTTGTACGTGTTTGACGGATCTCACAGCTCCGAGGTCGGTGTCTCTGTGGTCAGAGGCAGAAGTGAAGACGCATCAGTGGCTTGTTTACGAAATTCAAAAGAAACTCAAACATTTGTTGCTTTTAACTGCAGCCACAGGCAAACACACATACACACATACACACACACACACACACACACTCACACACACACACACACACACACACACACAGACCCTTCCTCTTTCTCTCCCTCCTCCTTTTATTACTGTGTGTCTGACTTTGCCTTCCGCATTTCCTGTCACTCACTTTATCTCCCTGTCGTTGTCTCTCTCTCACACACACACACACACACACACACACACACACACACACACACACACACACACACACACACAGACACACACACACACACACACACACACACACACACACACACACACACACACACCACACACACACACACACACACACATGCGCAGAGCTCATTAGTGACATGTGTTTCTTCGGAACTGGGTCAAAGACCTCATAAGTAATTGTGATAATTCCAGGGAACAAACTTCTACAAACTTCCCTTTTTGGGACTTCTACTTAATTTTATTTATCATCAAGCTGTTGCTGCTGATTCTCGGCTCCACTCGATTTCAGTTGAATAACTTTCTTTCTCTCCTTTTCCCACAGTCAAGTTTCAATAACCAGTTCCTTCTTTCTCTGGCCCTCAGGTCACTGTTGTTGAAAAGGGTCACAACAGAAATATATTCTGACCACCGAGGAGGAAGTCATCCAACAGGAAGTGCTGCGATTGAGATTTCATTTAAAAAGAGTTTTTCAAGGAAACGGCTCTGAGGGGGTCTGATGTGGGTTCGACAGAACGATGGTGACGAGCTGGTGGGAAGCAGGTGGAGATGAAGGTTGAGTGTGTGGGTCAAGGTCATGACCTCACTGATGGTCCTCACAGGTAAACAAGCATGTGAATCGAGCATGTGCTCAAAAATATATTGAAGGCCAGTCGTCAGTGTGTTTCCTGGTGTGTGGGACAGGAGTGTGTAAGAGAGAGAGAGAGAGAGAGAGAGAGAGAGAGAGATAGAGAGAGAGAGAGAGAGAGAGAGAGAGAGAGAGAGAGAGAGAGAGAGACAGATCCTCTTGCTTATGCTGCCCACTAGTGTCATAAAGTGAATTTGTTTTTGAGGTTTTCTTCCTCCTCAGATTGTGAAGTCTCTCCCTCATCATCAGTTGTGTTCACACAGTTTGTGAATCAGAACCAAACTGTGAATCATGTTTCATTGTTTTCACACAACAAAGACCCAGGAACTCTTCCCTCACTCGTCCTCCCCCCAGAGTTAGGGTTTGGTTTTTCAAATGCTTCAACACTGTTTTCAAAATGATTGAATGACGACATTTTATGCATTCGTGCAGGAACCACATAGAAATATAGAGCGTGAGCAGAAAATGTACAATAAACACAAACTCCCAAACAGCTGATTTCAACTGCAGCTAAATATCTATGCACAATTGTGAATTACACATACACCAAATATTTCTAAAGCTACACAACTTATTTAAATATGTACAACGTGTTTCTGCAGCTACTTTACTTTATAGAAACATAACAAGTTTTTCCACAGCTACGAAACTAATGTACACATTAAATAATATTTTTACTGCTACAAACCCTTTTTTCAAATTGTCAAAATATTTCCACTAATACAAAGACAAAAGTTCTGACACACACACATTGTGTCCCTGCATCTCTACATAATCGCATGTTGTGAATAAGCATTTAGTATAAAATGAGAACTTTACAAAGTGTGTTTTTGCGACACTTTGAAACGTGACAACATCTGTTCCAGAAAGTTTCCGTCAACATTTCACCACCGACGCTGCTTCCACAGGTTTCATCACTTCATCACAAACAGAAGTTCTGTGACCTCTTCCTCTTTTTAAATATTCTCTCTCTTTCTCAGAAAACGCACACACAGAACTGCTCACCACCACTCCACAGGTAAAGACAATGTGTGTGTCTGTTTGTGTCACAGGTTCGATTCCTTAGTGTTACAGTTGCACTAGACGGCAGCATTCACACAAAATGTGTTGTTTTTATCTTCCCAGAGTTTTAAACCGTTGTGTCAGTAAATCTAGGGGGATATTTGTTGTTGTCCTCATACAATCTTTATTTCATTACATGCAAATTGTGATTTTTTACTTTTTTAAAGTTGGTGTTGGTTGTTGTTTTTGTGTTGTCGTGGAAACGCTGCTTGTCCTCCAGCTGAGATGGGTGTTGGTGTCACGGACGTGGGTTTGCTCCTCGCTGTGATGCAAGGTCGGTAGTTTCTGGATTTTACTCAATTCAGGTATTTGAAGATGCGGAAATGAAGTTAAAACATTAGTGGACGGAGTAAAAATATTAATGTCATACTATAAAAATATTTTTTTAAATACTGTTTCATCTCAAAACTTTTCTTATATTTTCTTATCCTTTCTTTTGTTGCATATTCTACCTTATATACAAAACATGTTTAAATTATGCTAAAATGTACGATATTTAGCTTTAGCATTAAAGGAAACCATTCTCATATTTGCAGTGAATTTTTGTACTTGGGTGAATGTACAAAGAGACTTTCCATCGTTGTTAATGGAGGAGGAGCGAGTCGCGGGTGGAGAGTTTGATCTGATGCAGATGAATCTAAAGTCCTGTGTTCTGCGTCTCAGGCGTCTTCAGTGAAACTTGGGTTCTGACGGCGCCTCGGAGAATCGTGGGCATCAGCGACTCCTGTGTCACGGTCCCGTGTCACTTCCAGGTCCCTGACGAGCAGCAGGCAAACATCCTGAACTGCTCCAACAGCGCTAACTGGAGGAGAGGGGCATTCTTTAATCCAAAGACTGAACAGGTAAGAAGTCTGTCTTTATTTTTGAGCATCACTTAAGTTGAATTAAGAATGACAACATGCCTAAATGGATGGCTCGATTAATGGAAGGATAGATGGATGGATGGTGGATGTTTGGGTGGATCAAAGGATCGAACATTGTGTGTATAGATGGAAGGATGGTTGATGTGTGAATCAATTAAAGGATCGAATGTTGGGTGGATGGGGAAATGGATAAATCTATGGATGATAGGTGGATAGATGAATAGATAAATGGAGAAATGGGTTGGTGGATCAAAGGATCGAACATTGGGTAAATGGATCATATTTTAAACTTAATTTCCTCAAAACTCTCATAGGCAGAAATAATCGGCGACCTAACGAAGAAGAACTGCACCACGGTGATGAAGGGCTTCTCAAACATCCACAACGACTTGTACTTCTTCAGACTCGAATGTCCGAACCTCAAATTCACTTTCCGAGATGGGATCAGCATCAGCACTCAATCAGGTACGACTGGAGGAAATCTGCTGTGATCAAATGGGCAAATAATTTACCACACATTATTGATCTGTCTCATTTTTTTCTCAAATCTTTGAGCCTTTGGTGCCAAGCGTCAGATACGATGACTCGGATCACAGCTTCTTCTGAGTGTTGAGTGTTTATATCACAGGGGAAAATATCGGTTCAAAAGATTTCTGCAGTGTAGATGAGGCCTGGATATGTTTAATAATGGGACTGATGAGGGTTTACTACTGAGGGATTTTCTAGTTGATCCTTTAAATGACGATAAGCAGAATCCGTCTCTGGATGTTTAACTTCCTGTCTCTCTTTCTTCAACTGGCTCTTTGCTGGTTGATGTCCTCTGGGACAACAGAGCCGTCTCCTCCTCAGCTCAGCGTGGTGGGTCAGGCGTCAGAGGGCGTCCAGGCCCGGCTGCAGTGTGAGACCCCGGTGTCCTGCTCCGTCCTGCCCCCCTCCCTCACCTGGTCCCCCCGTGACGCCTCCAGCCAGGAGGAGTCACACATGAAGCAGGTGATGAACCGTCATTCATTCATTCCTCAGACCAGGGTCCAGACCCACTGGCAAAATCAACTCTGACCAGAAGAGGCGTTCTGGGTCTGGATCAAACTGAACCAGGGTTTGTTTGCAGAGTGAAAATCCTTCTTTGGAAAGTTTGGACTTTCTGACCAATCACAGGAAGTTGAGACAGAACTGTACTTACATGCAGAGTCAGAATTCATTTTACAGCGACAACTGACTCTTAAAGTTGTCCCTTACTTATAAAATCATGAAACTTATTTTGATGAAGTTGTTTTGTGGTACACTGGTACACTGGGGTTTTGTATCAATGGGTCTTATTAACTTCTCTAAAAGCAGAGCACAGACGGGTCGATGACCATGACCTCCACGCTGACCTTCATGGCCTCGGCCGACCATCACAACCAGAGCATCTTCTGCTCGGTCTCCTACCCGCTGTCCACCGGGGGCAGCAGCTCGCCGGCGGCAGCAAGTCGAAGACTCAGCATCCTGTGTGAGAGACTCAGTCTGCAAACAGCGCCCTCTGCTGGCCCACATGTTCAGGATGCTTTACTCATTAACAAACGCTTTGATAAACTTAACTTCCTTAAGTAAAAGTATGAAAAATCATCAGTTCCTGTAAACATGGACCTCACTACTCTCAAGAGGGAAATATCGTTCTTTTAATTCTGATTCCGATGATTTATTCATTTAATTACTGACACATTTGACAGGTTCTTCCTCTTCTTCTTCCTTCCTCATACTCACTTTTATTTACTACCCTTTAATGTATTGCACAGTCAACATGTTGCAGCCTGACACAACCTGAGGGGATTTTTTTTGCAAAGACGTTGGTTTTTCTTGATCCTGAGTTTGAAAAACTGAACTTGTCTTAACTTGGCGCTGACGGAGGAAACGAATGAAGATAACACAAGATGCCATTGTGTTGCAGGCTGTGCTGCTTTGTGACCTTTGAGGAGGAAGTAATGCAAAGTCTGAGCACAAGCAGGACTATTTGATCGTGAAAGTTTGAGTGAAAGTTTAGCTAAATCTAAAAAATAACTCAGACAACAGAGACGACTTTCTGAGGCACATGAAGAGTAAATCGCAGGTGTTGCTGTCTGTCTCCCCACAGATGCTCCTCGATTCACCAGGGCAACAATCAGCCCGTCCGGACCGGTTTTCGAAGGGGAAACCGTGACGTTGACGTGTTCGAGTGACGCAAACCCTCCAGTGACGCGCTACACCTGGTTCAGAGAGGAGCGAGGGCAGGTGAAGAGTCGTTGTGTTGTTATGAATGAAGACGAATGAAAGAGAAGAAGCTGTGCCCGGGCTTTTCCTACTGCTAAACAGTGTTAGGTCCGGGCCTCATTGTTTTATATGTAGTTTGCAGTGGTGGGAAGTAACGAAGTAGAAATACTTTGTTACTGTACTTAAGTAGATTTTTCACATATCTGTACTTTACTTGAGTATTTATTTTCCTGACGACTTTTTACTTTTACTTGTTACATTTGAACAAAAATATGTGTACTTTCTACTTCTTACATTCTCAAACTGGCTCGTTAATTGAGCGGCAAAGGTTGACGCAGCTCTCTCTCTCTCTCTCTCTCTCTCTCTCTCTCTCTCTCTCTCTCTCTCTCTCTCTCTCTCTCTCTCACTCTCATCTAGAGTTCAAAATTTGTAAAATTATACATTACATACATTATAATCATATTGTTGTTATAATTTTTCAGTCAGTTGAGATAAATCTTGAGGAGAAACATTTTGGATTGTTTTGTGTCTGTATAGGATTACTATAAAAAGCACTCTGCATTTTTAATTTTGGTACTTGTACTTTTACTTTTGATACTTAAGTACATTTCAACACCAGATACTTTTGATACTTAAGTACTTTTAATATGAGCTACTTAAGACTTTTACTCAAGTCATTTTCTGACGGGTGACTTTCACTTTTACCGAAGTCACTTTCAGGTAAGATATCTGTACTTTTACTCAAGTATGGCTTTCAAGTACTTCGTACACCACTGGTAGTTTGTGACGGATTAGAAGGAGGATGAAGATGCACTTGTCTTTCATCGAGTTCACTTCATCTTCCTGTGGCTGTGGCCCGGCGCTGAACACTTGCAACACAATGTGCTGCAGGAGCTTTTCACCCCTGGGGCAAGTTCCTGTCATGAGGAAACTGATGTTTCTGGAACTTTGAGTGTCCACATACTTTTGGCAATAATGTGTGATGTATGGATCCAAGGTTTCTTTGAAGGCTTCATCCATCAGGAAGCGGATGCGGTTGTTTTGTCTGTGTTTCTGTCCGTTTTTAAACTTAAACGGGTTCACCAGCATTTACACACTTTTATCAATCAATCAATCAAATTTTATTTGTATAGCCCATATTCACAAATCACAATTTGTCTCATTGGGCTTTAACAAGGTGTGACATCCTCTGTCCTTAACCCTCAGCAAGAGAAAGGAAAAACGAATAAAAAACCCTTGAAACAGGATAAAACGAACGTAGAAACCTTATTTTTTTTAGCTTTAACCGAATCGTTTACTCACCTCCTCACATTTGTCGTCCTCTCAGATCCGAGCGCTCGCACGAGGACAGACTCTGGATCTGCAGGTCAGCCTGTCGGACAGAGGGGCGTATCTGTGTCAGGCTCAATCTCCCAGAGGATCTCAGAGGAGCACATCGGTGTCTCCGGAGGTCGGCGCCGCTGAAGGTAAACTTCTCTACGTGCATCACTGACGAATCTAAGAATGGACGACAGTGTCTCGATCAGACCTCGGAGAAATGAGTGAGGCTGCAAACACAAAGTGATTAATCATATGAAGATACAGAAAGTCATTTGTTTCTCAGATGATCTCTGGGCACAAATGATCTTCTGTGGTTTGATGTGGTTTAAAACAAAAAACCTGCCTCCTCCACGTGAGCAGATGGGACATGGACCAGACCAAAGAATTAAAGTAGACATTAATACATATTTCTCAAAGATGGAATCTGTCATTTTAGTTCCTATCACGCTGATGTATGTCCAAGTGAAAAGATTGATTGTACTAAGTTAGGGTTTTAAAACGGCGTCATGATTGACAGCTGACTCTTGATTGGTCGAGCTTCGTGAATGGTGAAGACTAATGCTGACTCATGTAAACAAGTTCAGACACATTTGAGGAACAGTGAAAACTCCTTGACCTTCTCCCTGTGTGGTGGCAGCCCCAGGCCACAGTGAAGCTCTGGTGATGATGCCCTACGTCCTGTGTGGAGTCGTGTCCGTCCTCTACGTCCTGACGGTCCTGGTGGATTTGTACAAGTACCACAGGTGAAGAGAAGTTTCCTGAGTGGGGTCGGGTATCTTCTGGGGGTTTTCCCGCCCTCACCGCCTCCGTTCATATCCTCCTCTCTAGATTAAGATAAATATTAGATCAGGTTATTGTTGATTAATTCTCAGGAACGCTCTGTTCACATGAAATCCCCACACGCTCCTGCTGTACCAGTTTATCTCCTCTGTGCTTCCTGGGAACTTTGGTTAATGTTCACTCTGTTTGTTTTTCTTTTTCTGACAAGTCTCTCCCAGCGGCTGAAGGTAAGAGTTTTTCTTTCCTTCCCTTCAGACAGAGAAAGTGTGAGACAGACGAAGTGAAATACAGTTTTCCGCCCGACACTGACACACAGCAGACTAGACTAGATAAGGTGTTTGACGTCAACACGTCACGCTCGAGTCAGAGTCTCCTTACCGCCGAGGCAGGAAGTCAAAGTGACTAACCTTTAAACGTGTAATAGGTCAATTTTCCTTTTAAAGAGCGAATCAATCTGCTCATTTTCAAAACAAACAAGTGTCAGAGTGAAGTGTCATAAAAAGGCAATTATAAATATACTGAATGATAAGAGGAATAAACAGTTTCCTGCAGAGCACATGCAGGAAACATGAGAAGGAACTGGGAGCCGGATGAAATGGAAAGAAGAGGTGTTGCTCATCAGACACACACGTCCACCGAGGCCCAACAGTCTCCTGTGAAACCACAATACTCTGACAAATCAAGGAAGACGTAGAAATATAAATTATAATACATATAATAATATATCAAAATGTTTTTTTATATGTATTTTGTAGAAGATTGAGGTGAAGGGGGAATGCACCTACACTGATCTGAAGACCAACCAGGTCAACTCTGACTACGACCAACTCCAGGTATCTGGAAATCACTCTTCCCATTTTTTACTAGTGTAACATTTGGATTTCCTCATTCGACGTTGTGTGTTTAATGGGATCTTCCAAGGATAATGAGTTGGGTCACTACAATGATCTAAAAAGTGTCCTATCATTAGAAAACTTAACTTTTTGAATATTTCGACCACGATTCTGCAGCAGATAAAAGTAAATAGCTAAGTCATCTTAAGTGCTTTAGTAGTGTGAAAGATGCCTGGTTTCTAATCGATGGGTCAGAGACGTTTGGACCAACTCAAAGTTCTGCGTGTCTTCATTATGTTTTGTTGCATCATCTGAATTCTTATGTCCTGTGTTTTATTCCATTCGGTGTCTTCTTGTTTCCCGTCAGCTGAAACCAAATCCTCCTCCTGAAGTTCCCGAGTATGAGAACAGCAGCTCCATGCAGCTCACAGTCACAGACGGACGCTGAGAGGAGGAGTCACTGCTTCTATCAACGTGTTTTTAAATGCATAAATGTACGTGTTTGTTAAGTGGCTTCAGATTTACATCGGGTTTATTTGTCTCTGCTGTTGAATTCTTTTGCACACATTCATCATATATTTGAAAAAAAACTAAAGTGGACTAAAAGCTCTGAACCTGTGAATAATGTTTCATTCATTTCTCATCTTCTCTGGTATGTTGGACGGACTGCTCATGTGGACTTGACCTTGAGATATTTTGTAAAGCAGAATTCGTATGGAAAACAATAAGGAAACTGTGCTGGTGTAGCCACACGCTGACCTCTGACCTCAGAGGCATGACTCACCTTCAGAACATCGTCTGCAGATCAGGTTTACAAACCTGAACGATGCTGAGCAATGACGTTAACTGTCATTTTCCATCTTTGAGAAATAAACATTTGAAATCTGAGACCTGCAGGTTGTGTTATCTGACACCGTGTTGGGGAATTTACCGGTGCTGATGTTTCATGGAACATTTTGCTCAAGTAACTGTAATGTAATGGGGTCAACCAATCAGCAGACGGTAATATAGACCACAGAGATTGTTCCTGACCTAGATCATATTCAACTGATATGAAAAGGAGTCATGAGATGATTAATAAGCAGCCGCCTGGGGATTAAAATAAGTTGTGACCATAAATTATAAACATTACAGCCCGATCAGAGGCTTCATCATGTGATCGGGTTAAACGTTAATAATGCCTAATTGTTATTAATAATAATAACGTGGCAAAACAAGGTTTGTCACCAAGCTCAGACTTTCTCTGAGTAGAAGTATTGAGTGGTGTAAAGTAAAAGTACTTAGTTACATGGCACCACTGATGGACTGGGGCTCACGGTTGTTTTGACACTGAACTATTTTTAGGGATCAAACCTGCGGTGTTGATCTGGTTTGTTTCCAACCATCAGACCAAACCGCCGCCAATTTAACCAATTACGTTGGTCAGGAATGTGGCGCGGCCGCCAGACGCCAGCTCAGCTCCCTATAGACGAGAAGTGAGGCGTGAAATCAAAGCCGGGGCTGAAGTAACTGACGTGTGAGTGTTTCCTGTGGAATTTCTTGTCTGAGACTCCGGCTCCATCTTTGATCTCATGCTAACGGTCGCTTGGGGGGGGGGGGGGGGGGGGGGGGCTTACATCATCACATCCAGAGGAATGCTATGCAGTCGTCGTCCCTTTCAAACTAAAGCACATGTATATAATCTTCTGTGTCTCAGAAGTTTTCAAATGTGGCTCATTTGTCTGGAGGGATTTTAGGATCTCGGCCCCCCCTCCCCCCCCCCAGGCTGCACCAGACGCTCAACATGCTTCTCATGACCTTCACATGACCTTCACTCAACTGTAGTGGTGGTCATGTGATAACATTCAGAAGCAGGAATTTTTGAATGAATAAACAAATGCGACATTTATTAGCCGGGAGGAAGTGGATGACAAAGCACAAGAGTCTCACTGGAGATCATCTGTGGTTGAATCTCAAAAACATGATTATATTTAGGAAAAGATGTTTTTTTGTCAAATTTAGATAAATAAACCATAAAAATAGTTGTTTAATGTGTGTTGTCTGGATGTTTCAGTGTTGGATCGTCTGCACTGTTGTAATTTAGGGACTAAAGAATCCTGTCTCACATCTGTGCGTCCTGTTGTCATCACCCACGTGGTCGACTTGTACTTTGTTGTCGACTCGGCTGCTGTGTTTGCAAACTGTTGAATAAAGTTCAGTTTTCTCTATTTAAATGGAGAAAATTAATACTTTTGTCAAATTTGTTGCCACAGTGATATCTCGATGGTTTTACTAAATGAACGTCCTTGTGGTTTAAACATATCATTGGAGGTAAAGACTGCAGATTCTTCTTCTTCTTCTTCTTCTTCTTCTTCTTCTTCTTCTTCTTCTTCTTCTTCTTCTTCTTCTTCTTCTTCTTCTTCTTCTTCTTCTTCTTCTTCTTTTTCTTCTTCTCTGGTTTAATGGTGTCTCTACTTCGTGTGACTGCACCAAACTATCCAACAAATTGTTTTCACTGCAAACCCACAGAACCAGGTTCAGTTTGATCCAGACCCAGAACTCCTCTTCTTCTCTGAGGAACCGTTCACACCTGATGTTCAGATTCAGACTGAACTGAAGAGTCTGACGCTCTGAACCAAGAGAAGCAGGTGTGAAAACACATGGATGAGTCAGTATTAACAGTTCAAGCACCTGACCAGTCACATTCTTGGTGGTGATGTAGGTTCTCTGAGTTAAAGATTAAAACATGTCCTCTAGCAGTAGATTAAGGTGCAGGTTCTGGCTTGTTTCTTTCTTTCTTTCGGAGGAAGCTCTGTTGTTGCCAGTGAATGAGACGTGGTGATGAAATACGATCCCGCCCCCTCATTAGATCTCTGTGTGGTCACGACGCTCTGAGCGAGCCAAAGAAATCAGGAAGAAGAACTTGCATCTTTCAGTCATTTACAGGCTGCCGCTCCCACTCTGCCCTTCACTGCTGCATTCCTCACATTCCTCTGTTCAACGGAGGTCAGGAGAGAGGGAGGGAGGGAGAGAGAGAGAGAGAGAGAGAGAGAGAGAGAGAGAGAGAGAGAGAGAGAGAGAGAGAGAGAGAGAGAGAGAGAGAGAGAGAGAGAGAGAGAGAAAGGGATGGGGATTATAAAAGT